>NC_058134.1:302526003-302534787 GCF_016433145.1 Gracilinanus agilis
TGTGTACTCTCTCTCTCTCTCTCTCTCTCTCTCTCTCTCTCTCTCTCTCTCTCTTATGATTCAGTCTTATTTTAGCTACTCGTTCCTCAGTCTTTCATGCAGGGCTTTCTGCAGGTCCTTTTCCCCCACAGATTCCTTTAACCATCTCTGTTCCAGGTTTCCCTATGTAACAGCTCAGCTAAGCCTGGTCCTCATGCCTGAGCCGGGGTATTTCTCTGTTCAGGTCCTCAAATATTGTTTCAAAAGTTTAGGTCATTTCAGTTTCATGTTAGCCTCCATAGAGGGCCCCCCTAATTTTCCTTTTGCATTCTGAGAGAGGGGATGCTTGCCTTTCAGTCAGACAGAAACATTTGTCAGCTCAGTGTCAGGGCAGAAATGGAAATATTTCCTCTCCCGAAGGCTTTCAAGGTTGTGATGGGGACAGAAGCAGTGTTAGCCTCAAAAATAAGGCCTGAGCTTTTTGGCTCAGATGATAATTGAAATAAAATGTCAACATTAATGAAACTCCCAAATGTTTGCCATGCAAGCCCAACGACAGAAATCAAAAGGAGTTTTACTTGGGGTTGGGTGAGCCTTCTTCTCTCAGCCAAAAGCTAACAGATGACTCAAGGCATTAAATCTTGGATTGAGAAGAGGCTGCAAAGTAGAAGAGCAAGGGTTCTACCCTGCTTTGGGAATGAGGGAATCTGGATTCTAGTCCTGGCTACTAATCCATCAAGCATTTAAGTGCACAAGCATTCATTAAGCATCTACAGTATGCCAGATACTAAAGATATGGTGACAAAAATGAAATATTCCCTATACTCAAGGAAGCTCCTTTCTATCAGAGAAAGAGTTGCCTGCCAGCCTGCCTGTTTGACATCAGGCAACTTCCCCCCCCTCTTGGCCTCAGTTTCTCTATAAAATGGAGAGAGTTAGACTACATGATCTCTGAGGCCCCTTCCAGCTCTAAAGTCTCCTTTGCTTCAAACTAATAATTAGGTTAGATTCTATAAACTTGTGGGTTATGAAGCATTCTTCACAGCAGCCCCAGGAGATGGATGGTATCATTTTGACAGCACCCCTATTTTCTAGATGAGTAACTGAGGCTATAGTGAGAAGCAAAGCACTTAGCAGGTTCCAAAGGACTATTTCATCCTTGGCATCATTTGACCTTCACAAGAGTTCTGAATGAGATGTGTGTGGCAGGTGTAAGCCCCATTTCTCAATTGTAGAAACTGAGGCCGAGAGAGAGAGGAACAGTTAAAGCAACTCATTGACCACTCAGGAGCAGGAGATATCAAATGTGTACATCTTCTGATTACTGATCCATGTGTTCCTTCCATGAAAAAATGGTGGTAGCATGTCAAATTTAGCTAATTGTTGGTAGCCCAGAATGAGGCAAAGTACTGAGGCAGGTAGCTATGAAAATCTAAGAGTAGAAGTGCCTCAATTTGTGCTTCGGCAAAATGCACATAATCAAGCCTTGCCTTGATCTCTATCCAAAGCAGCTAAAAGGATCAAAGGAGAATCTGGCTCTGAATGGGACTTTTAGACCATAAAGGATTAAGTGAATGTGAGTTTCTGGTTTTCTTCTCTTTGTTTTTGATCTGCTATTTCTCTTTTGCTGAACTATGGAAGACTCTCAAAGGGAAAACGGAATTTTGTGAAGGGAGCTCCCTTTCAAATGTCGCGTTTTCCCCATCTTGTCACACTGAATGTGGACTGCAGAGTTTGGGCTCACAGAGAATATCCAAAGGCCAGGGTGATTAAGGCTATGGAGTTGATGCTATTCAATAATCATTTGGAGGAAATGGAAGTGCTGTGAGCCTGGAGAAAGGAAAACTGCTGATAAGGGGTGGGGATGGTTAGATAGTTCCCTTCATGTATTTGAAGGACTGTTTTATGAAGGGGAATAGAATTGTTCTACTTGACCCTGAAGTGGAGCAGTGGGTGGGATAGGGAGGGCGTTACAGGCAAGCAAAGTTATATTCCACTTAAAGAAAAAAGTCCTGCTAATTGGAGTTATCCAGAAGCAAAATATACCAATCTGACTCCCTCACGGTGAGTCTTTGAGGGAAGGCTGGATGATCCTTTCTTACAGATGCTATAGAGACTAGTCCTGCTCCAATATGGTTTGGGGTTAGAGATGTCCCCTTCAGGTCCCCTTCAGCACTGAGATTCTTAGAGATGGGAGGCAGGGCACTACCTACAGAAGTGAGGAAGCAGCTCTGGGGGAAGGCAAGATGCCTGAGAAGAGCGAAATGGGATGGGGTCCCTAGCCCAGTCTTCTCCGACTTATTCTGTGGGGGCGGCCCTGTTTACCACCAGTCTGAGCATTCACATGTTTTTAAAGACAGCTTTAAATTTGTTTTGTTTGTGTTCTGGGAAAGTGTGAAATAATTGACCCAAATTCTGTTTTAGGGAGGCTGAATAGAATGATAGAATATCAGATATAACAGGAATTTTAGAGAATGCCAAAGCTGGAAATAACCTGAGAACTTAAGGCATTGAATGTTGGACATGAGCTAGACCTTAAGAGGAGAAAACATAGGGTCTAGAAGAGAATTTTAGAACTTGCAGGAGTCTTAGGACAGAAAATTTCAGACCTGGGAGGGACTTTAGAAAAGGGAATGGCAGAACTGGGAGGAGCTTTTCTTAGAATATAGAATATGAAAATGTGGCAGGAGTCTTCTAAAATTAATTTTAATTTTTAAATATTTTTTCCATGTTTACATAATTAATTTTCTTTACCTCCCCTATTCTGTCCCCACTCCCAGAGCCAACAGCAATTCCACTGGGTTGTACAAATGTTGATACCTATTTCCATATTATTCATTTTTGCTTATAGAGCAATCTTTTAAAATCTAAACCCCAAATCACATACCCATATGTACATGTGATAAGTGGCATAATATGTTGTTTTTTTTTTTGCATTTCTACTCCCAGAGTTCTTTCTCTCAATGTAGTCAGCATTCTTTCCCATAAGTCCTAGAATGTCCTGGCTTGTTGCATTGCTTCTAGGAACAAAGTCCATTCCACAGTGTTTCACTTTCTGTGTACAATGTTTTCCTGGTTCTGCTCATTTCACTCTGCATCAGTTCATGGAGGTTCACTGGGAGGAGTCTTGCAACATGGAATATCAGATCTGGGAGAGGCCTTAGAATACGGAATAGCTAAGCTAGGTAGGATCTTAGAACAATGTCAGAGTTGGGAGGGACCTTTGAACACCCAATGTCTAAGGTAGGAAGGACCTAAAAATCACAGAATATCAAAGGTGAGAGATGGAAGGAATCTGAGACATAGAATTCTAGAATATCAAAGTCTTAGAACGATATACTTTCACTGTTCAAATAAATATTGGATGTCATCCATCATGTTCTAGTTCCTTGTTTTCCAGTTAGATCTGAATAACAGATGAGAGCAGCTGAAAAGAAATCAGATTGTGAGGCAGTAACTTTGAAGAACAACCTTCACAATGGATTCTCCTCCCTATCATGGTCTTCTCTGTGTAAATTGACTGGAGTTCAAAGGGTATTGACTGAATAATTTAACTGAATCTCTTTCAGGTAGCATCTCTTCCATCTTCCCTAATTTTTTTTTAATTTGGAAGTGCACATTTCCCTCCTCAAATGTTCCCCTTTGTATCTCTCACATTCTGCCTTCTTCATCCTTGCCTTACTCCTCTTAAGTCGTATGCTCCTTCAGGTCAGGTCTCAACCTTTCTCATCTTTGTGCCCTATCTAAGCACAGGTTCTCCCACATGGTAGCCAGTTGATGGAACATTTGTTGAATTAAAACCATAGGAATTCAGTCAGTTATACCACTGCCCATGGGGAACACACAAGGATGTTGCTATTCTTCCCAGCTATTTTCTTCTCAACTTCCAATATTGTTCTTCCTCCCCACCCCAGGATACTGTAACACTCCATAAAGGCAAGGACAGTTTCCTTTTTGTCTTTTTATCTTTGTTCCTAGCACAAACCTTGGCAAATAAGAGGCACTTATTGTTTATTTTTTACATTGAATTACCACTAAAACTCTTTGACTTTATTTGACAAAAATTTCTTTGTTGTGCTCTGTGTTGTCTCTGTTACTACTCTTTAGTCTTTTTAACATTTTTTTGTGAGGGTTCTCAGCCCCTACATGGCAGATCACCTCAAAGTCAGCCATCAGATAACGGATTTTTGGCCATGGCAATTTAGTCATTCTGAGAAGGGTGGAAATATTGATACCTTGGTTAATGATAACACAAATAGTAATAATAGCAACAAACCCAACACATGACAGTTAGAAAGACCTTGAGTATATCATCTAACTTCCCCAGGCCTCAGTTTCTTCATTTAAAAGAAAATGACAAAAGTGAATCTGCATTCTCTTCCAGCTCAAGAATCTGTGCATCACTAAGTACTATCACCTAGTAATTAACCATTTCTAAAGCCAATCACAATACTCCTTGGAGGGGATGAAGAATGGGCACTGAAAATATTTGCAAAGCTTACAAAAAGAAGAGAAAACTAGGATATGAAACTGAGTTGAGGCGAAACATCCAGTGCCCTGAAAGTCAGGTGGATTATTCCTAATAGGATTTGGTGTAAAGGAGTATCAGTACAATAATCTAATGAACACACACACTCATCATTCGATATTTACTCTTTCCATTTTACTGTCTTTATTACCCTCGAAAACCTCTGATTTAGGATGTGATCGGCTCCGGTACATTTCTGTCAGTCAATCTGTGATTGGTTTCCGAAGCCATTTCCCCTGTATAATTATACATGATAATGTCTGGAAATAGATTCATATTTGATGGGTTCAGCTGCGTATTAGACTCACACTGTGACAATCTGTTATCTCAACGATGGTTCCATTGAAATGTTTGATTTAATGAATTAAAATGGCTCATGTTAAAGTTTAATGCTGGTTATGAAATCCTAATACTAGAAAATGGTCTATCAACATGGAGGTGGTGCTATTTGGGAGGGAGGGATGCTGGAAATGCTCCATCCTTTCTTTATTCTACTAGCATTAATTAAGCAAAGGTAGAGATTCTTTGCCCCTAGGGATTCAATATTTAATAATGATGATTTTTTTCAGAATAGTAGTTTGGAAATTATAATACCTATGGTCAGTAACCTTGACCCTTAGCCTTAGTGTGGATCTCCAACATTATCCAAGCTGCCTGGATGAGACTACATTTATTACATCAGGTGCATTTTTGGATACCATCTTTTGGAAAAGTGGTTAACTAAATGGAATTGGTCTAGAGATAGATGACCAACATAGAAAGGGGTTAGAGACCAATTCACACATGGGTTCGGCTTTTTGAAGGAAATGGAGATGTTCAGGATGGAGGGGAGAAGACAGGGCAGTACAATATCTTTCTTCAAAGATATGAAGGCAAATGAAGCAGAAGAATTGTCCCTTTTTGGTTGTTTATTTTTGGGATGCTGAAGAAAGGCCACAAGGTTCCTATTATGAAAAGAGGGCTGTAGTCAACCATCAGTGAAGCTTGGTTCAATTCTTGGATGTGCCACTTCCTGCCTGTGTGACCATGGGGGTCATTTCATCTCTCTGAGTATCAGTTTAATGATCAGTAAAATGGGGTGTTTGGATTTGGAGAGAGAAAGACAGAGAAAGATGGGCAGAAATAGAGACTAAGAAGGTGTCATAGAGTGGAAGAGGAAGAAAGGGAACAAAAGAGAAACAGAGTCAAAAAGAAACAGAAAAATAAAGAAACAAAATTATGGATTCCAAGGATAAAAGTAGCCCAGGATCAGCAAACAAGGCATGGATGAGTCAAAATCTGTGTTTTGGGAAGGAACATGCCAAGTGAGGAGATTCACAGGGACCTTTGAAAGTTTGAATCTCTAAGTATATAAATATAATAATAATAATAACATATATATAGTGAAATGTTCTTTAAAAAAACAATCTAGCCCTGATATTTCCTTAGTTGGAGAAAATGGTGAGTAAAGTTCTTTCCCTACTACAGAGTGGTGCCCTGATTTACACGTCCAGAGAATTGCCTGGAGCATGGAGAATTTTAGTGACTTGACATGGGTCACACAACCAGTAGTGATCAAAGAGAAGATCTGAACCGAGGTCTTCCTAACATGAGAACCTGCTTAGTGTATGCATAATAAATAGAAATGCAATCTATTAAAATTAGAATGTAAACATCACAAGTGTAAATATTAGTTACAATTACAATCTGAATGTTATATGTTACAATTATAAATTTGTTACATAAATTTCATTAGAATACTATAATTACATTTTATTATTATAATTACAATAAGAAATTATGTTAAAATTATGAATATTTTGTATTTAACTGTAAGATACATGCTCCTTCCAGCATAAACATATATATTATGCACACACAAGAAAAGACCTGTCCCTGGAAGGGACCTGAGAGGTTTTCTATCTAATTCAGTCCACTCATTTGACAAAGGGAGACACCTGAGGTGACATGTTTTGCCCAGTGACACATCAGTGGTATATGTGGAGAGTGGATCAAAGTCCAGGCTCTTTGCTTTGTAATCTGCTATTTCTGCTCCCTGGAGTTTGTTCCTTTTCCTCACTGCTCTCCATGAAAGTCTTATGGCATGGGGAGGATAGAAGGGGGATGAGGAAGGGCAGTGAATGTTGACTGACATTTTAGGTGTTTATAACAGCCCCCACTAGATGGCAGGCCAAGACTTTGAGGTGTGACTTCCAAGCAACATATCTGCTAACAATATGGTAGAAGGCATGTTGGCCTCCCAACCAGGTTCTCCTTAAGGACAGAAGTGGATTCAAGTTGACCCACAAAAACTTGAAAGTAATAAATCCAACTCATCTTTCTGAGTCATAAACCCAATGATGGTTCAGAAGGAGGGAGCAAAGGAGTAGAGGCCAAGTTGAAGAAGAACAGCATGTTGGGAGATCTAGGAACCAGAACCAACCCTGGCTGCAGAGAAAGTCTGGAGAGCTTCTGGTGGGAACCATCCAGCCCTGAGCTCATGGTTACTCATCAGAGGGTACTTTTCTTCAGCTAAGGACCTTCTGAGCAGTCGCTAATAAGGAGTTATGTGTGGGAAAATTAGAAAGTGGGACTGAACGATGTGGCAGGGCCTAAGGTGGGTTTTCTTTTTTCTGATGCAGTGGCACTCACAGAAGTGACATTAAAAGGTTGCCATTTATCCAGTGCTCTGGCAGAAAGGGCTGGATTCTGGTACCCAGGACAGAACACATCATTCTTTCATTTCTTTTTCTACCTGAAAATGAATCGGAACTTTGCCAAAGATCATTCATACAATGCACTAACTCTAGGTGACTTTGGGCAGGTGAAGTTTTGTAAATTCTTTCCTAACTTATATTCTATGTTCTAAGGAGTCTTCCAGTTCTAACAGTCTTTTAGGAGGCACCTCCCAGTCTTGACACTACATGTTCCTCTATTTTAAGCTCTCTCTCTCAATAAAAATGTTTTATATTCTGTTTTTTAAGTCCCTTTCTTGCGCAAATATTCTACATTTAAAAGTCCTCCTCAGCTCTGACATTCTACGTTCTAAAGCCCCTCCCATCTGTGACATTCTCTAGTTCTATTCTAAGGTACACACTCACACAGTACGTTTTCTCTTCTCCATTATCATCCCAGAAGGAGTACTTTTTTCAAACAACTTCATCTGAAACGGATACACATGATAGCCTCTTAGTGAGCTGTGGTAATTCTAGCATTGTACCCTCTGTTCTTGTGTCTCAGTTACAAAGGACAACTGTTGTTATTTTCTGAGGTTTTTTTTTAAGTTTACAAACTATTCTGAAGAAGAGAAGCAGATATTCAGAACTCATTGTTAAACTAGAGTTAGGTTTTGCATGAGTTCCTGAGGGATTGTCTCAAAGTGTAAGGATATGGATCCTGGGGAAGCTCTTCTCTCTGTACTTTTACATTTAGGTTTGGTCGCCCTGCTAAACTGATCTCTTGACTTTCAGGCTTTACATTACATGCACTCTCTCTTTAGTCCTTCTTAACTATGCCATTTCCTATTCGTAATTCATGAATAGGAACTTTTCAGGGGTTAGTTTAGACCTCTGAATTTCCTTCCAGCTCTAAATCTATGATGTTGCAGTTCTTCAGCTTTGGGAAAGTCACTCTGGTCTTAGAATCCAGACCTAGAGATGAGAAGACCTGAGTTCCAATATAACCTCTGACTCTGTGCAAGTCACTTACATCCAATTGCCTAGCCCTTGCTGCTCTTTGTCTTAGAATTGATACTAAGACAGGAGGTAAAAATTAGGGGGTGACTCTAGGTTGGGTGGCCCCTTTCCTTGCCAAGGCCCACCATTCTACATATACCCTTCTTTCCATACCTCCCATTTTCTCCAGTAGATTGCCCTACATCATCCCCCCCACATTCTTTTATCTTCTATCTCATCTTATCTACTTGCCTCTTCCTTGTTGTCTACAAATTTTCCTATATCTTTTCTATCATCTCCACTAGCTATGTTCCTATCTCTCTCTTCCCCAACTTTGTTAAACTTCTAGAGAAAACCATCTACAGGGGCAGCTAGGTGGCTCAGTAGATAAGGAACCAGTCCTGAATATGGGAGGTCCTGGGTTCAACTCAGACATTTCTTAGGCTATGTGACCCTGGGCAAGACAATTAAAACCAACAGACTGTCCTTTGCCGCTCTTCTTCCTTAAAGCTGATACTTAATACTGATAAGAAAGAAAGAAAGAAAGAAAGAAAGAAAGAAAGAAAGAAAGAAAGAAAGAAAGAAAGAAAGAAAGAAAGAAAGGAAGGAAGGAAGGAAGGAAGG
>NC_058134.1:302537660-302564498 GCF_016433145.1 Gracilinanus agilis
AAGAAAGAAAGAAAGAAAGAAAGAAAGAAAGAAAGAAAGGAAGAAAAAAGAAAAGAAAGAAAGAACGCAAGCCATCTACACTTGGTACCTCCATTTCCTCTTCTCTGGTTGTCTTCTAAATTCTCCTTTAACCTCATTATTAAGCTGAAATCTTCTATCCAAAATTACCAATGATCTCGTAATTGCCAGATCTCGTGTTCTTTTCTCAAACATTGTCCTTTTTGATCTCTCTATGACCTTGGATACTATCAATCATATTCTTATCCTACAATCCTCTCAAGGTTTTGGTGACTGCTGCATCCTCATTCTTCTCATGCCTCAATGACCTCTCCTTGTCAGTCTCCTTTGCTGCATCTTCATCCAGGTCATTCTCAGTAACCATAGGTGACTCATCTGTCTTGGGCTCCCTTTTCTTCTCCTTCTTGAGATTTCTTGGTGATCTCATCAATTCCCATGTGGTCAAATATTCTCTCTATGCAGGTTATGTCCAGATCCCATATATTGAATCCTAAACTCTTTCCTGGGCTCTAGTGCCACATCATCAATTTCCTTTTTGGTGTTTCAAACTGAATGCTCCATATTCATCTTAAAACAAAGCATGTCCAAAAGACAAGTCATTATCTTTTCCTAAGAAATTCTCCCTTTTCCCTAACTTTCCTATCACTGTTGAGGACACATTACCTTCCATCCTTTGCTCTTGCTCCATAAGTTCCATTACCTTCCTGTTAGTGCCAGGATAAAATATAAAATCCTATTTTGGAAATTTAAAGCTCATCATATTCTGGCTTCTTCCTCCTTTTGCTACTTTCTTATACCTTATTACTCATTTCCATCCTCAAACTGGCCTGCTTGCTGTTCTGAGCACACATGACTCTGTTTATAATCATTCCTGCCTTTTCATTGGCTTTCCATTATACTAGAATGATCTTCCTCCTCCCCTTTGACTTTTAATCTCCCTGGCTTCCTTAAAGACTCCACTCAAATCCCACCCTCCGCCAGGTGACTTTTCCTGGTCCTACAAATGCTAATTTATTCTTCCATTCTCAGATCATGACTGATGTGTTTTGTATGTGGTATTTACTTACATGGTGGCTCTTCCACTAGACTGGGCACTTTTTGATGGCAGGAGGTGGTTTATTGTTTTTCTTCACATCTCCAGTGCTCTTAGCTCTGTGCCTGGCATATCAAACAGTTAAAAAAAAATATTGCTAATTGACTAATTTAACTTCTCTGCCTCAATTTCCTCAGATGAAAATGAAATCTAGACTAGGTTAATAATGATTCCCATTTTAAAAAAAGATATGAATATACTTCTTTGATTTAAAAATAATGCAGATTTTTATATTAGTGGAAACTACTGCTAGTAGTTTTATTAGAGAAGCGAGGTTATGCGGTAGATAGAATATTGGGCCTAAAGTCACTTATTATCTGTGTCACACTGGACAAGTCTAGTAACCCTGTTTGGCTCCATTTCCTCCTCTGTAAAATGACCTAGAGAAGGAAAAGGCAAGCTCTTCCATTATCTTTTCTAAGAAAACCACAAAGGGATCATGAAGAGTCAGGCATGACTGAGAAACAACTAAACCACTATAACATTTAGTAGTTTATATTATTTTTTCAATTAATAATTATTTTCCCCCTTAATCCATGATTGGAGAGGGAGAGAGACAAAACCCTCATGGTATATGTGCACAGTTAACAATATGAACACCCTTGTCCATGTCCAAAAATGAATTGTCAAGCACAAAGTGGCATTGTCATAAGCTACCTTCTGAGTTTAGGCTGAACTAGATTAGAATGTAATTGAGAGCTTTTGAGACAAAAACTCACTATTTAAAAAAAAAAAAGTGCCCTCACAACTGGAAACTAGTCTTGCAGAAACTAGGACCAACATCTCTTACTATATGTGGAGATAAGGTCAAAAAGAGAACATCATTTAGACAAAAGGGTGATACATAGGCAAATTAGGGGAGCATGGACAATTTTACCTGTCAGATCTCTGGATAAGAGAAGAACTTATGACGGAACAAGAGATAGAAAGGATCATGGGAAGTAAAATGGATAATGTTGATTACATGAGATTTAAAAGGTTTTGCACAAACAGCCAAGATTAGAAGGAAAGCAGGAAACGGACTTTTGTTTACAGGAATCTTGACTGATAAAGGTCTCAGTTCTAAGTTATATTGGGAACTGAGTCAAATTTATAAATATATAAGTCATTCCCCAGTTGATAATTAGTCAAAACATATCAACAGGCAGTTTTCAGAAGAAGAAATAAAAGCTATTTGGAGACATGAAAAAATTCTCTAAATCAATATTGGTTAGAGAAATGTAAATTAAAAGAACTCTGAGGTACCACATCACACCTATCAGATTGCCTAACACCACAGGAGAGGGAAATGACAAATGTTGGGGGGGGTGTGTGTGGAAAAATTGGGACTCTAATGCACAGTTGGTGGAGTTGTGATTTGGTTCAAACATTCTAGAGAATAATTTGGGATTACTCCCAAAAGATTATCAGACTCTGTTTACCTTTTGACTCAGCAATACAACTAATTCTATTTCCCAAAGAAAATTTAACAAAAAAGTAAAATTTAAAAAAAAAATTAAAAAAGAGATTACAGCAACTTTTTTTTCTCATGTAAAAAATTGGAAACAGAGGGGATGCCTATCAATTGGGGAATGGCTGAGCAAATTGTGGTATATGATTGTGATGGAATGCTATTGTCCTATTTGAAATGTCAAACAGAATCATTTCAGAAAACCTTGGAAAAACTTATGAAAATGAGGAGAACCAGGAGAATACTATACACAGTAGCAGTAATATCATATAATGACTAAATATGATTGACTTATTTGTTCTAATCAATCTTCTTCTAATACAATCATCCAGGTCAATTCTGAAGGACTTATGATGAAGAAAGCTATTCACCTTTAGAGACAGAATTGATGGAATCTGAGTGCATATTGAAACATAATTTTTACACTCTATTTTTTTTCAGTGTGACTAATAATGAAAATATTTTGCATACTTTGACTTATATAATTGAGATCATATTTCTTGCCTGCTCAACAGGTGGTGGAGAGACAAGAGGGGAGGAAGAGAATGTAGAAATCAAAATTTGTCATAAGCGAATATTAAAAGAATAAATTTATTTTTAATAAAAGAATGTATCTGGGAAATATTTAGAAAAATACATAAAATTACAATAGAACAAAGATAATATTAATGTGTGGTTTTCCAGGGTAATATACTGCCCACAGGGATGCTTAGTACAGTTTAGTGGACCCCTTTCTATTTGAGTCTCCAATCACTGGCCTGCACACATGACCTCATTTTTAGGAGTTGGGTAACATGGTCCTCAGTTTTCAGCAATCATGGTTGCTCATGCCACCAATGAGAGTTCTTATGGTTTACAAACATGTTAATTTTTATAGCCCAGTAGTTACACAATTTGTGTACATCAGTTGAGAAAATGCATGATAACAAAAATCTACTAGGATTTCTCTAACATTTTTCAGCAAGTTTGTGTATTTTGTTTATCGTAACAGGATTGACCTCCACTGGAAGTCTATGGAATCTGTGGAATTATAGAAATATTTAAGGGACTCTATCAGCTCTAAGTATGAATTTGTTGATTCCTTGCAAAAACTCTAACTCACCAAGAGTCTATAGCCCCACAGATTGAGCCCCACAGAACTCTCTGGATGATCATTTAGGTCCTTTTCAATTCTATAGCCAGTGGACCCCTGTTGTTAACAGCATATAGAGACTGAATGAAGGGCCGGCTCTCTCCTTTTGGTAGTAGAAATGCCACTCTACAAAGATTTCTACTGAGAAGATTTTTAGCTTCCATTGTATATTTCTCTGTGTATAACCTCCACTATAAATGCATTGATTTGGACAAATCAATTTGGGAGGGGGGTGGTTTAGGAGATGTTTCCTGGATTTCAGCATTTGTTGAATCTATTGCAGGTTTGAGATGATACCTGTGCCAGGTTGCTTTACCCATGCTGGAACCTTCCCATTTTGCCTCTTTTCTGGTCTGATTCAACAAAAGGCAAAACCATTGAAATGTTGATTATGCTGTCATTCTGGGAGCCCCAGTTCCTATCAGGAGAAGAATGAGATGATCATGTTGGTAAAAACTGAATAGTCTTATGAAGATTGCAAGACAGCATTTCCATTGGAAGAGGGGAATTAGTTTAAAAATATACTGTCAAAATATGTTTTTCTAAATGCTGAGCTGATAGTTCCTTTGTTTGGCTTTGTTTCATGAATTCATGAATGTGTCATTAGGAAAATTAACAATGGATCAACTGTGGGCTGCAATTGCCATTTGTCTAAAAGGAAGAAAATTTTGAGGAGCCCTTGTGAATTTTGTTTTTTTGGGAGGACACTTTTCCCCTTAAGTCTTTTCTCTTTCATTGTGGATGCTCATAATTCAGTATTTCGTGAGAGTTAAGTGTACAGCTCCTGGAGAATCATTATATAAGAATGAAAGAAATGGGGAACTTTCTTCCTTTTCTCCTTCTAGGTCTGCTCTTCCAGCCTGCTGTTGAGTCTTTTTGTTTTGTTTTGCTTTGCTTTAAAAAAAATTCTGAGGAAGCGACTACTAGGAAGTTCCAGGGGAAAATAGGGCTGGCTGAATAATTTGAGTATAAGATATATGGGACCTCTTTTCTTGCCTACTCCTCTCAAACCCCAACACACACTTCCTAAAATTCCCTTAGTGATGTATTATGAATTTCTCATTTACACATTTAGAACTAAAATTTATGCTTGGTGGATAGGAGGCATTTAATAAGGTTGACTGGATAAATAATTAAGCAGATCTATGGCTGAACAAATGAATGAATGGATTTGTGGTTTGTGTGATGAATGACTTAACAAGTAGTTGAATGGATGGATTCAATTCAACAAAAATTGAATGTCCTTGGTACTAAGGACTGAAGGCAAAATGGAAAAAATCTGTCCCCTCAAGAAGCTTGTCTTCCATTTTGGGGAAGGGAATGAAAGGAAAGAAAATAGAGGAAAGGGAGGAAGGAAAAATAAATGAAAACATACATGACTGTATAAATGAGCAAATGATTGAACACACAGGTAAAGGCATGAATGAATGGATGAACAAATGATTCAATAGAAACTAAATGAAGAAATGAATATATGAACACATAAAATACACAAGTAAATGAAATAAATGAATGGATGGATTGATGCATGCATGTGTGGATGAATGAATGGCTTTCAGAAAATATGCTAATTCTTCTAAAAGATGATAGAGGAAGTCACCACAAAATTCAAGAGAAAATTCAGTGGGTAGAGGGGAAGAGGTAAGGATCTGAGTAATCCAGGAAACTCTCCAAGAAATCACTGAATAAAAAATAGTGTGAGTGCCTGTAATGCTCCATGAACCCTCCACAAAGCATTCCTAACCTATGGTGCTCCTAGATCTCCTTAAACCTCTGTTTTGTTGTGTTTGTTTACATTAGCATGATAGGAGTGTGTGAGCCCCACACCTTCCCGTCCCAGAGAAGCCCCAAGACACAGCCATTGCAGAGCTGTGTGACTGACCAGGGTGGAAGTGTCTTTCTCTAGGGAAGACCTCCTCCTCTATCTTTGCCTATTGAAATTTAGGATCCAATCTGAAGTTTTTCTCGATTCCCTTCAGGTAGAAGCATTTTCTTCCTTCTCAGATCTCTCATGATCTATTCCTTGATCTTTCCTTTATGTTTATTAACATCATATTTATCTGATAGTAATTTGTCTATATGTCCAGTTTTTACAGCTAGATTTATGCTCTCTGAGGGCATGGACCATGCTGTAATCATCCTGTATTCCAGTATGGACCCTGGTAGAGTGGAAAGAGGCCAGGACTTGGGTTCATGGCCAGCCTCTACCACATGCCAGCTGCTTCCCCTCTCCAATCCCCACTTCTTATCTCTAATCTGGATAAAATGACTTGTGCCCTCTGCCTCACAGATTAGTTACAAGGAAAAGTCCTTGTAGCAGGTCAGCTGCCATGGTTTGACGCTTAATAAATGTTTATTTATTAATGTTTATTTGACTAAACCAAATGGTGATGGAGAGTGGGGGAAGGTCAGGGAAACCGGCTGTGTTCATTTTTCATTCTGAGCTTGGATGCCTTGGCCTTATCTGCAAGATGGTTCATTTTCCTGAAAGATCTGGGAAGGCAGCAGCTTCCTTCACATGTCACTCCTTGAAACAAAGACTGATTAGAGCCCTGAGATAATAGTTGTTTGGAGAACTCAACCCAATAATCATGTTATTTCCCTTAAAACCAAGACGACATCTCCAAGGAAGAAATCAGAGCAGCCATACATACATATGCTCTCATATATCTGGGACTTTCTCTGGAGGGAAGAGAAGGCCAGGGAGAGAAAAGAAGTATCTGCTGGCGACATTCCCTCTAAGGGTGAGGATCTTACTGAGGAAGCAGCATCTGTGGCCAAATGGCAGCCACAAAGCCTTCCAAATCCCCCCAAACCAAAAGGCTTCCTAGAGTGGGAGGAAAGGTCTTATCTTAACCCACCCCACTCCCACCCCATACTTTCCTGTCATTTTGATGTCATTATTTTTTAGCTAGAAAATTATGGTGTGGGAAGTCAGGGCAGAAACCAGGTCTGGCCCAGTAGATAGACCAGAACACACCTTCTTTTCTCCAATCTACAGAATGGCATCCTCAGGTTTCTATAGACACTAGGACCCTTCCCTTTCCTTACTAACCCCTAGCAGGGTGAGGCTTCATTCTCTGTAGAGAAGGCTTCCACCTGAAAGAGCAAATAACCATGGCTAGTCCATTTGTGTTGCTTCTGTCTGGCCCAGGCTGGCCCATCCATTCCTGAGGCAGCAGGGGAGAAGGAAGGGAAAGAAGGGCAGGCAGGGGTCTATGGGACTCAAAACCCTGCCTGGCACAGTACCAGAATCTCAGGGCTGCCATTGACACAGCATGTGTGAGGTTGGTCTTTCTGGTTGCTGAATGCTTTCCTCTGCCTCTGGTGACAGAAAGATAAAGAGAGCTGACCTTGGCCTCTCCAATTGTTGATAACATTGACTTAGCTCTGTCTGAGCTGCTGCTTCCCTTTCTAGGCCTAGATTAATGGGGCAGAGCCTTTTATCTCCTCCCTCCCTCATTTCTTGTCCCTTTTCTTCCTTCCTCCTTCCTTAGAATCAAGGATAGAAGACCTAGGAAGGATCTGAAAGTATAAACCATAGACCCTATATATATACATATATATGTGAATATACTAGTAACTATATGATAATGATCATCATCATCATCAAATTTGATCCCTTCATTTTATGGAGGATGGAAGTCATGCTCTGGGGTGTGACTTGCCTATGGTGAAAGCCTCTTAGTGGCAAGGGTGAACCCTGAGCCCAGGGCTCCTGATCTAGAGTCAGGGACCATTCTAGTGTTTTTCACCTTTAAGAAGGACAGGATGCAGAGTTTAGGAAGCTGAAAAGCAAGTGGGTTTCTCATTATTTTGAATATTATTTTTCATTCTGCCTCAATGTCTGAATGTCAGTCAGTTATGTCCATTAGTGAGCCTCAGAGTTACCTTTCTTCTGCCTGTTTCTATGTGAGTTGAATTGAGTGTTCAGTAGTAGTAAACAATAGGGCATGGTAGACAGCGAACCAATCCTGGAGTGAGGAAGATCTGAGTTCAAATGTGGCCTCAAACGCTTGTCAGCTGTGTGGCAAATTATTTAAACCTGTTTGCCTTGGTTTCCCCATATGAAAAACGAAATAGAGAAGGAAATGGGAAACAAATCTAGGATCTTTGCCAAGAAAATCCCAAAGAGTGTCACAGAGTCAGACACTAGTGAAACAACTGAAAAATAATAAAAAAAAATAAACAGATTCTGAGAGACAGAGGGATTGGCCTCTGAGTAAAGAGTTCTTGTATTTTGTAACATTCACTCTGGATGCTCAGGAATTTTCTTGCTTCCTTTTGGGTTATTGACCAAGTTCCACATAGGAAAGACTATCACATATGTTTATGTCTGGATACATGAAATATGTCTTGTTACAAAAATAGTTTAAGGGAATATCATTATTTCGCAGATGAAGAAACTGATTCTTGATTCAAGTAGGTAATTTGCCCAGGGTGAGCTGATGGTTTCCTTGTACCAGATGCTATCCCCTAGACTACAATACATCCAGCCTTTCAGGGCTGTATTATAGAGAAAAAAAGATAGAGAGGAGAAATCAAGGGTTGTTTTAGCCCTGTCTGACTGGATAAGTTAAGGGGGGGATCAATGTTTGTAAGCAAATCTTGGCTTTGAAAGTGAGTCCAGAGGTCTTCAAGTCTAACCCTGTACCTGACCTGGGATCAATGTGCTGGACCAAGGGTCCTTCAGCGTCTATTTCAGGAGCTCCATTGAAGAGGAGCCCATTAATTCTCAAGACAATCCACTCTAATTTAAAAATTAGTTGTATTTTTAAGTTGAGCCCCATTCTTCCTCTTCTCACCTCCCCTCTGCCATCTGGGGCCAAGAAAAACAAGCTAAATGCATTAATAACTCAATAGCAACCTTTCAGATATTTGAAGAAAGGGACTGGGTCCATCTTTAGTGATCTCTTCTGTAGATTGGGATGAATGAAGGCTTCCATTACCCACAGTGAATCCTCAGGTTGTCAGGTGTTCAGCCCCCTCCTCATCCTGATCATATTCTCATGTTGTTCCCATTAAGTCCTTAGAGCTTTGGGACCTCAGGCTGCCATATCTCCTTCCAGGGCCATCAAGATCAGATTTCAATTTGGGACATTAGGCAGTCACCTATGAGGGCATATCTTACCCTCTTAAATCCCTTGAGAGAGAGAGAGAGAGAGAGAGAGAGAGAGAGAGAGAGAGAGAGAGAGAGAGTGTTAGTTTTACCAAGTGATCTGACCTTAAATCTTTTAGATTTTCAAGGGTCCCTAAACTTTTTGGGTGAATCATTGCTTCCTTCATCATTNGAAATATAAAAATGTAACTCTAAAAGTGAGAGAGAGAGAGAGAGAGAGAGAGAGAGAGAGAGAGAGAGAGAGAGAGAGAGAGAGAGAGAGAGAGTTTTACCAAGTGATCTGACCTTAAATCTTTTAGATTTTCAAGGGTCCCTAAACTTTTTGGGTGAATCATTGCTTCCTTCATCATTTTAGTAAAGCTTATGAGTCCCTTGTCATCTCTGTTAATGGGTAAAAGCAGCCAGGCAAGCTTAGCAGGTCTCCTGGAGAGAGCCCCCTCAGGATTTCAGGGCAGAAGTAGAAGCCACAGTCTCATGGCCAAATACAGCCTGTTGAAAATAGCATCTCTCTTTCAGCAAGAAGGATGAGTAAAGTTTGGGCAACAAAACATAGAAAATCCTACTGCATACCTTAGCCGAAGAGCCGAAGGCCTCTACTTGTCCCCAGCGCTTAGACAAGGAAGGCAAGCGGCTGAACACAAAGGCCAGACAGGCATAAATGCTTCTGCATGTCCAAGCCAGGCAGCTGTCTCCATTGGGAAATGTGAAGGGGAACAAGAGCAGGGATGGCAGATGTTGCTGCCCCTTGGAGTTCTAAAAATGATTGAAGAATGAATGCACATAAAGAAAAAGATGAGTATGAAGAATGTAAGAGAATGGATGAAACAGTGATCACAATTACCCAATCAGCAAATGTTTATTAAGCACCTGCTATGTGCCCAGCGTTGCTCTAGGCAGTGGGGACACAATGACATGTACAGACAGCCGGTTACTGGTGCCCCCACTCTCCCATCCCATCATTTTCTGGACATCCCATAGTGTCCTATCAATGGATCTGATGCTTCTTCCTAGCAGATTGTCCGTAAGCTCCTTGAGGGCAGAGACTGGTTCATTTGGGGGTTTGTCTACCCAATAACTTGCATAGTAGCTAGGACTCAGTCAATGCTTAATAAATTGTTGAAGGGATGTTAGCTAAAACTTGTTTTGAGAAGGGGAAAGGGCGGGGAGCAGGAGTTAATATTCTGAATGCCTCGCTCTCAATTCTTAATCGATTTATTGGTGCGTCTTTGTAACTGGACCCATCTTGCAACTGGTCCTGCCACTTCCTGGGCCTCGTCGTCATCCTTTGAAATACTAATACTGTCTGAGAGACATCAGGAAGGAGACAGACTTCCTGACATCACCTTTCCATGTCTTCTTAAGGGGCTTGAAACTGAGGATACCCTTATACCCAGTAAGGGAAGCGGCCACACCACTAGAGGTCTCCAATAGAAGCTAGTTAGCCACTGATCAGGATTATTATGGATGATAGAGCTTTGCCTCTGTAAAAGCTTGATCTAGATGGTCTCTGAGGCTCCATCTGACATGACTTCTGTCTTAGATTTATAGAATTCTGGATCTTGAGCTGAAAGGAGCCTCAGAGGCCATCCAGGCCAACTCTTCATTTTCCAGATGAGAATATTGTATTCTAAGAAATGAAGTCATGTGCCCAGTGTTCTACAAGTAAGTAGTAGTTGGCAGAGCGGAAACTCAAATCCAGCTCCCCTTATACCACATCCCTCACTGCTTCCAAACACCGGACTGTCCATGGCAATCCCTTCCTCCTATGAATTTTAATTTTTCCACTCAGCATCATACACAATTTAACATTTGTGTTCACACTTGCTTGGGCTTTATGCTAACTCATTGCTCTGTGTATGTGAGTGCACACATGTGTATGTATGTGTTTACTTTTAGTTTTACATCTCAGGCACTTCTGACCGTACATACTTCCTTCTCTCCCATCTGCCATCTCTATGTCTTTGTCTCCCAAGCCTGGAATGCTCTCACTCTTCATCTCTAGCTTATTGGATCCCTAGCTTCCTTTAAGGCTTAGATCTGGTGTTACCTTCTACACAAATTATTTTCTCATTCATTCCTCCCCTCTTAATGATTAGGGCTTTCACTAGGAACTCAAAGTTACTTTTTACACTATTTGTATATAGGCTCTGTTCTCCTGATGTTTCCTCCCAATAAAATGAAATCTTCTTGAGGGCAGGAGCTATTTTATCTTTCTGATGCCTTACCCATATTGTTAAGTCATGTATGACCCTTTGTGACTCCATTTGTCATTTTCTTGGCTAAGATATGGGAGTAATTTACCATTTTCTTCTCCAGCTCATTTTCTAGATGAGGAACTGAGGCAAACAGGATTAAATGACTTTCCCAGAGTCACACAGCTATAAACATCTAAGGCTAGATTTGAACTCAGGAAAATAAGTCTTTCTACCTCCAGATGTGTCATTCTATCCATTGGGTTACCTAACTACCTCTGGTTTCTAATCTATGGCTATTGCATTATTGGATTGAGTTGCTGGACAGCTCCAGTCGCTAGGAAGTTTGTTTTTAGGGTGTCTGTGGATGTGGGGTAATGCTTTGATGGGGAGGGAGGTGGGTAGAGGAGGGAGAGTATGGCACTTGGATACACAGTAGGTTTTCCAAAGGGACTGCTTGTTCAGGCTAACATCTTCCTATAAAGGTGAGTTATCTGTCTTCCTCCTTTAGCAGCTTTCATTGATGTGACACTCAGAGGCTCCTCTCCCTCCTGGCACTCTCCACTTCTACCCACCCACATGCCTCACTGACTCTGGGTGACGCATTCTCCGGTGAGCATGGAGATGCTGCAAGCAGCCTCTGTGGTGGAAGAATTCTCCCAGGGTGACAAGCCTAATTTTTAGACACACAATTATGGAGCTAGGAGACTCTGGACCTGACATTCTTATCCTTGGAGAATCGTTCTGAGGGTTTCCTTTGTTTGACTGTCATCCATCTGTTCTCTAACAAAAGTACACTGCTCAAAGGGTGGCTGCAGTAGACAAGGATGGGGTTTGTAGGCGATTGTAAGGCTGATCAAGTGGGCAGGCCAGAGACATTTTGTGTTAGGATGGTCAGCAAGCTCTCTGACCAAGCAGAAGGACTGAAAGAGAACTGAAAGAAGAAAACTTCTCTTTGCCCCAGAAGTATGCTGTAGTGGAAAAGAACACTGAAGTGGGAATCATAGCATCTGGGTTCAAATTCTGCCTCTACTCCCTTCTGTTCCCAGAGACCTGGTCTCTCACAAGTCATAACCTCTCTGGGACTCTCTCTGGGAGTAATCTTTCAAAAGGCTAAATCTATATAGTTAGGACACGCTTGCCAAATGTTTTGGCCCTCTTTGTATCTGAAAAAACAAATATAAAACATCAATTCTCTGTAGAGCCATATCTTGAGGGGCCTTGTCCTGAAGGATTTCAATGGCAAATCAAGGGAGTAGAGGAAAGTGAAGAGAACTCAGTCACTTTCATTATTTCAGGATAAATCCATAAGTGAAAGTAAAACAAAGTGTTTGGGGAGGATCCAAGGAAAAAAAGATTGTTACTCACCATGGAGGGAGGGGGTGGTTAAGGGAGTCTTCCCAGAGGAAGTATCACTTAAACTAAGGTTGAAGGAAAATACAAGTATACTTTCCACACTTCCAGGATTAAGGGTACTAGGGCTCCCCTTTTTCCCCCATCCAGGATCAAGAAAACCTGTGTAAAATTTTTGGCCCTATCAAAGAAGAAGTCTGAATTTTTTTCTTGTTCTTTTATGAGGTGTTTTCAGTATATTTATCATATTGAAAAATATGTTGATATTATAAAATATTGTACATATATTTGTGTATTTCTGAGTTTCTAAACTTTTTCTGTTGTCATCTACTTGCCTATACATGTCATTCGCACCTTCTGTGAAACTCCCTCAAAATTCCCATTTCATTTCTTATGCTGACCTGCAAACATTGAAACACAATAGAGAAAGTTGTGATGTAGAAAGGATACCAGAATAAAGATTCTGAAAAGTGAAGATAAGGAAGGGGTGCTTTTGAGACATCCAAGACAACTTCCACAAAAGCAAGAAGGCAGACAATGTCATTCCAAGGTCTGAGAACCGGAAGAAGTCCATTTTGCCTGGAATAAAGAGAGTATAAAGTGAAATAAAGCTAAAAGGGTAAGTTGAAGCCAGACTTTACATTGTGCTTCCTTTTATGGAATATTTGTTATCCTAAGAGGGAAAGGGGATCCACTGACAGTTATTGAGCAGGGGCAACATACAGTCAAATTTGTCAGAGAAAGATTAATTTGGCTGAAGCATTGAAGAGGAGCAAATTGGGAGGAGCAGTGAGTCCAAATAGGGTGGTCCACAGGAGAGGTGATAAAGACCTCAGTTAATTGCTTGTATTTCTATAGTACTTTAAGGTTTTCAAAAAAGTGATAGGAATTATTCAGTACTGGCTACATGACTATATAGAAGGGGAAGACTGAGAGATAGAAGGAGGAGGTAAAATCCATAAAACTTGGCATATTACTTGGTATATTACTGATGAAGGAGGACTCTAATGTTATCAACATGGATGACTGGGGAGGGGATGTTGCCTTCAAGTTCAGAGGAAGAGTAGTTTGGGGGAGAGAGAATAAGTTCCATGTGAAAAATATTGAATTAGAGCTGCTGATTGTGCTTAGCAGACAGTTAATGACGTGGAACTGAAGTTCAGATCAGAAATTAGTTCTATCTACATAGAGAGGAGAGATTCAATTTAAGGTGGCACTTGAGCTCATAGGGCCAAGCCGAGAGAGATCACAAAGGGCAAGGGTGTAAAGAGAAAAGAAAAGACACCCCAAGGCAGAGCCTGGTATGTAAAGAGTGATCAGACAAGACGGTTACTAAGGAAAGCATCATTGTACAAAGGAAAGTGTGCTGATTTGGGAGTTAAAGGACCTGAGTTCAAATCTTGCTCCTGAGCCTAACCTCTGAGTAAGCCATTTATCCTCCCTGGGCCTCAGTTCCCTCATTTTCAAACATGCAGTTAAACCTGCTGGCTACTGAGGTTCCCTCAAACTTTAGATCTATGACCTGAAATTTGAAGATTTGGTAAAATGCTCTGATGTTATACCTAGGAAGCTAGGGAGAAGAGACACTGAACAGAACAAGTGGGAAAGTTTGGGGTGAGACAGAAAGATGAGGTTCTGTGATTTCAAAACAGATTAACTGACCTTTCCCCTTCTGAAATTTCTCATTTTCTTGTTTAATTGGAATACACTGTGTGGGCCAGAGCCTGGTGTTTTCCAAGAGAAAGTGATGAAAGGCAAGAGACATAAATGCAAATGAGAAGGGAAGGGATGTTGGGGGCTGTGGTGCCATCAAGAAAAGCTCACCCATTCAGAATCATCAATATGCAGAATTGTGAGCTGGGCAAGATTACAGAGTATAATGCCCCAGATTCAATCAAGAAACAATTAGATGAAAATCTGATGAGCTGGAGGAGGGGAGAGGAATGAGTGTCAATGGGCTGATTGTCAACAGTATCTTCTAAGATTAGAGGATCCAGCCTACTCAGAACCTGAGTCACACGTCTGTCAGGGGGATCCAGCGCACCTGCCTTATGCCTCCTCATCAAAGTCACATTCAGGTGAGACAATGAATCTGGTTAATCAACAAGTATTGACTCAGTGTCCTTCTGTCAAGAAAGGCAAAAACTCCATCTCTGCCCCTCCAGGATCTCCCCTGCAAAGGGGGGAAACAACATGGAAACAAGTCCAGAAAAGACCGCAAGAGTAGATAGAAGAGTTTCAGAGCTGGAGGGGACCTGAAGAGCCCATGACTGAGTTGCAATTCTTTCAATCTTGTTTTTGACAAGTCACCATGTAGCCTCACCTCTGGTGATGAGAAACTCAAAACCAACCAAAGCATCCCATTCTAATTGTAGAGCTTAGATTATCCCTTTGTATTTGAAAGTATCTATAAATGAATGTAGACTAAGTGAAGATAAATAGAAACTAAAACTTGATTATAAGGCAGGGGATGTCAAAGAGGCCTTAGAAAAGGGAAGATAAAAGCTGGGAGAGATTTTAGAACATATACTGGTGGTAGGAACCAGGCTAGGCTTGGAAGGGAATTGCTACTTTACTTAGGAAAAGTAACATTTAAGGCATTTTAAAATCCCTTTACCAGTAACCAAGGTGTTTCTAACTTCCATCTGTTGATAGGGTGAACCTGTAAGTATAGCTTTCTGTAGCCCAGAACATATTAATCTCACCTCCCACTCCCCCGTCCAATCCTCCAGATGCCTCATTCCAACAGTCAAATTAATGGAGATGGTCAGAGCAGCTGTTAGACACTCTTGGTGTATCTTTAAGCCTTTTCTGAGCTAACCTCAGACTGAGTCATTATTAGGCTAACAAAATATAAGGCTCTTCCTAACTTTTCCAGTGACTCTATCCCCCACCCTCAAAGTGGCTGGCAACTAAGATCGTCAGGGAAGTAACATGGTAGACAATGAAATGTTCCTTTTCAAAATTGACAAGGACTGATGAGAATTCAAGGGGAAAATGCAGCATGGCTGTATGTATATTCCAAGAAGATAATTGACATCCTATCAGCTGCCATTGGTATAGTGCTTTGTGTCCTAATTAAAGATTCTTTCATTTGATCCTTTTTCTTCATCATGAACAAAGAAGACTAATTCTTTCATTTACTCAATGCACTTTTATTTAGTCTGCGTAATACATACCTAAGAAGTTTAACAAAAAGCCATTTTTGCTCTTCAACATATGAGTCTGGTAGTAGATTCTCTGAAATTTGGCTCAGCTAACTGCAGGGAAGGGCTCCTCATCAGACTGAAAGCTGGAACTTGAAGTTCTCAATCATAGAAACATAGACTAAGTTAAAGGGTGGGGCATGTTGGTCTGAGTGAGGGGACAGGAATATCCACACCAGGAGAGATGTAAGGACTAGAAATATCAAGGTTTTTCTCTGCTTTCTATAAGCTTACAATGGAGACCAGAACAATCACCAGAGAAAAGGTCTCATGAGCATTATATGGAAGGGTAGTAGAATAAAGAGTAGATGAAGAATCAGAAACTCTGAGATCAGTATGGTACAATGAAAAAGAAATACAGAACAAAGGAATGCATGAAAAGTAATTAAAAAAAATAAGTGCTGACTATGCCAAGCCCAATATTACTTAGTACTTAAATGGTAGAGCCATTCTATGACTGTAGAGAACTTAAATTCTAAAGGGAGAGACAAAAAAAAACCAAATAGAGTTAGATACAGAGAGATAGGGATGGGGATGGAGGGAACAGAGATAGAGGGAACAGAAAGCAAAAGAAAGGAGAGAAAGAGACAGAGACAGAGACAGACAGAGATAGAGAAGGTCCAGGACACAGCCAGAGTCCTAAGGAAATATCCACATTTTGAGGATATCAGAGGGAAAATGAGCAAATACAGGGTCAGAGTAGATTTACTTACTGTATTGATTCTGGGAAGGTTGTTTGTATCCAGACTCTGAAGACTTTATTTGTTATCCAGAGTTTTATATATGATTCTGTGAAAGGGAATTTTTTAAAAATATAATTTTATTGATTAATTAAGAAAAATTTCCCATGGTTTCATGATTCATATTCTTTCCCTCTCCTCCCATAGTCAATGCATAATTCCACTGGGTTTTGCATGTGTCATTGATCAAGACCTATTTCTATATTATTGATATTTGTACTAGGGTGATTGTATAGAGTCTGCATCCCCAATCCTATCCCCATCAACCCATGTGGTCAAGCAGTTGTTTTTCTTCTGTGTTTCTGCTCCCACAGTTCTTTCTCTGGATGTGGATAGTGTTCTTTCTCATAAGTCCTTCAGAAATGTTTTGGATCATTGCATTGCTGCTAGTAGAGAAGTCCATTACATTCAATTGTGCCACGGTGTATCTGTCTCTGTGTATAAGGTTCTCCTGGTTCTGCTCCTCTCACTCTGCATCAATTCATGGAGGTCATTCCAGTTCACATGGAATTCCTCCAGTTCATTATTTCTTTGAGCACAATACTATTCCATCACCAGCTTATACCACAATTTGTTTAGCCATTCCCCAATCAAAGGGCTTCCCCTCATTTTCCAATTTTTTTGCCACCACAAAGAGCACAGCTATAAATATTTTTGTACAAATCTGTTTCCTTATGATCTCTTTGTGGATCAAAGGGCAGGCAGTCTTTTAAAGCCCTTTGGGCATAGTTCCAAATTGCCCTCCAGAATGGTTTGATCAATTGTGAAAGGGAATTTTAAACTCCATTTGTTTATTTTAACTTAATCAATCAAGAACTTGGAGTGCTCTTCCTTTCATACTTAGGCACTTGAAGAACCTTTTACTAAAAAAGGAAGTTTTGGGCAGTGCTAGACAAATTACAGAACTATGATTGGTTCCTGAGATGTGAGGTGGGACAACTGTTGGGTGGAGAAAAGGGCTTATAAAGTGAGATCCAGTAGGAAGTCAGACACTCTGATTTTGGATTTCCATTTCGGATTCTCATTTTGGATGTGGCTTCTGATTTTGGCTTCCTGATTTGGATTTTGGATTCTGGTGGACTTTTGGACTTGGCTTGCTGTGTTGGCGACTCTGGCTGAAGAGGGAAGCTTACTCTGGTGAGACTCTTGCCTTGGCATTAGAGACTGCCTTTTGCAGCTCAGCCTCTTCCACTTCCATCCTTTGGTTTGTGAAACCTTTGACTGGAGACACTCTTGTGGGCTGGTGAGATTTGCATTGGATTTGGATTTGGATTCGTATTCATGGTCTGGAGGCACTCAGATCCAGATAATAGGCAGTATTTTCTACCTCCTTCCTTCTTTTCCCCCTTTACTATCTCTACTTTGCTGTAAAGCAACTAAAGCTACTAACAGCTTCATGACTTAAGAGTTAATTTTTATAAATGGTGACCATAGCAACTTTTTATAACTCTAAATTTGACCAGAACCAATTTTAACTCTTACAATTTCAGAGGCAATAGGCAGCCACTAGGGGTTGTTGCACAGTGTAATTGCATGATCAAAACTGGACTGTAAAAACATCACTTTGGCTGAGACAATGAATGTAAACAAAAGTTTTCTGCCAGGTGCCCTGTAGGTACATGTGAATTCTTATTAATCATCAAGAAGTCATTATATACTTTCGTGTCTTGTTTGGCAGTAATACTATGAGCAGGACTCAAACTCTTACTTTGGGCTTTCCTATAGAATCTTGCTTAAGGGTCCATAGTAGAAGTTCTACTTTTACTTATTGGCTGGGCTAAAATCCTCTGATGATGTCAAGTAGGACAGGGTAACCAGAGGGCTTTGCATCTTCCCACTCCTCTAGCTCTTACAGAATCACCCTTTGCTCATCTCTGCCAGCTGGATGAGGTGGGTGTGGGGGCCATAGGCTAGGGTAGAACAAATCATTAGCTTAGCAATCCTTCATTACAGTCATAACTGGAACACCCAGCTCAGTTGTCATGGAGATGGGAGGGGAGGGAGGGGAGAGGATTTGTCTATACTTTCTACAGAGAAACTCCACTGAAATGAGATTCCATCTGGGTCCTTTGAAAAATGACAAAACTGCGATCCTTTGTGGAGTAGTGTCTCTGGGACCTTCCCTTGAGTGACCTAGATCTCCGCCAGTCTAGGAAGTCAAGTTAGCCATGCTTTTGCCAAGATTTGCCTCTTCTTAAGGATATAATCTCACTACCATAATGCATTCATCTATCTCTGACCCTTTGATTGAGGCTACAGGAACAGTGAGAGGTTAAGCGATCTGTCAGTGGTCACACAGATATTATAAAAGGCATGGCTGGAACTCAGGCGTTTATGGTCCAAAGGCCATGAAAGTCCACTTCTCTCTGTGCTAAAATGGGAATGATGATAACAATGGAAGAATTTCAGCCTTCAATTGTATGCCATTCTGCAAAGTGTTTTTTTCTCATGCCAATATTGTGAGGTAGGGATTGCAAAGAACCAGGCAAGCTTTGGAACCAGAGAATGTGGCTTCAGATCCTTGATAATTACTAACTTTGGACAAGTCACAAGCTCCTGAGGTTTCAGTTCCATCACCTGAAAAAAGAGAATACTGAACTAGATTACCTTATGAGCTCTATTCCATATACCTGTGATCTTTTTCCAAATGACAAAGACCTAACGTTGAGATAGGTGAAGTGATTTGACCAAGAGCCCAGTCAGAGGGAGAATCTCCAAGTCAAATAAGAACATGAAAAACACTTCAGGAAACATGAGCCATCTGAAGTCAGAAGAAGCCAGAGAAAAATCAGGTCAGATTTTCCCCTCCTTGTTTCCCTCAAGCAGCTCATTAATTTGAGTCTTCATGTGTGGCTGTTGAGCAGTGCTGCCAATATGCCCATTTGGCCATTAACTCTGTTTTCTGGGCACAGATCATGTATCTGACTTTCTGCTAGGAGACCGTTTCAACTTCCTATTAAGGCGGGCAACTGGAATGTATAGATTAGCTAAGGATGGACTATCAATGCAATACGGACCAGATGGTGAGAAAGCAGGCCATACGAGGGCTGGGGAGCTGGTTGCCAAAGTCTTAATCCTGGAGAAGAAATGACTTGGGGAGGAGGGTCTTTCCATTGCCTTCAAGTCATGCCGTTAATTAATGTCATAGATTTATTCTGAATGTTGCCTCACTGATTAGACTGTGAGTTTTCTGAGAGTGAGGACTCTTGTGTTTATTTGTTTTGCCTTTCTTTGTGTGTCCAGAGCTTGGCACAGTATGCCTGGCACATAGTAGGCACTTAATAGATTTTGTTGACTTATTGATTTTATTTAATTAATTATTTTTTGCCTCAGAGGACATAACCAAGGGCAAAATGAGGAATTCGTAAAAAGGTCAGTAAGAATTGTCAGGAAACAAAACAAAAACCCAAAGCTTATGAGAACTTCCCTAAAGGAAAATGGGCAGCTTTGGGAGGGAGTGAGCTCCTGCTCCATGGCAGTTCTCAAACAGAGTCTGGAAGAACACATCACATTCTGAGATGGTTCTAGAGGGGATTTCTTTGGGTATGAATTTGTGGGTATTGAACTTGTATATAGGTTGGACTACCTGGTCCTTTTCAACTCTCAAAAATCTGTGATTTAGATCTGAAAAACTTCTAAGCTATCCAAACTCCTTTCTATCATTTTACAGATGAGGAAACTGAGGCCCAAGGAAATTGAATGGTTTGTATATGACACACAGTGGCAAAGCAGGGACTGAATCCCAGGGCCTCTAATTCTAAATTCAGTATTTTTCCCCCACTGCTTTTAAGTGGCCTTAGTGATCATGCAATCCAAACTTTTAGCTTTCTACAGGAAGAAACTGAGGTCCCCTGAGAGGGAAGAGATTCATTATGAAGGGTCATCCAGGGACCTGAGATCAATCCCAGGATCCAGGTATCCATGAGTGTTTTCTCCTCACTATATTGCCTTCTATTAATTAAGGCTTTAACCTCCATACCCTACACCCAGGCTGAAAGTAGTCAACCCTGGCTTTAAATTATTTCTATCCTAGTAACACAGAGAGGTAGCCACATCTGGCTGTGCATTTGTCTATCCCTCTTGTTTCCAGAAGTCAGTCTATCTGAGAGATATATCGTATCATTCATTCAGATTCCCAGGTTTCTTAAACAGAGAGAGCCCAAGAAATGATGTGCTTTTTTTTTCGTTTTTAAACCACATATCCAAACTTAGCTCTTTCTGCTCTAGGCCTGCCTCCACCACAGCAGTGACAGTACCTCCTATGCTAACAAGGGTTGAGGTTGCCAAAGTCTATCCCCAACAGGAATCACAAAATCAGAAAAATAATAGAACTATCTACCTGATCCAACCTATAGCTAGGGAAGAATCCCTTCAATAGCACCTGTGACTAGCTTTTTCTTGAATACCTTTAGTGAGAAGGAGCTCACACGAGTCTTTGCACCTTTGGAGAAATCTCAGTTATTAAGAGTTATTATTTAAATTTTTTCTCCCAACCCCAAATTTGTCTCTATAGTCCCTCCCCATTCCTATTAACTGTATTTTCTTGGGGGCAAGCTGAACATATCCAATGCCTTCTGTATGCATCAGCCCTTCAGATACCTGAAGATAGCTCTCTTGCTTCTCCTAAGACTATACCTGCAATAGTCCCATCATCATACCATGGAGTATCTTAACCAGTTCTGGTAAATCTGCCCCATAATGTGATAGAATGCTGTGGTAGATTTAGACTTTGAAGAGATCTCAAAAGTCTTCTAAACCTCGGTGGCTCAGTGGATGGAGAGCCAAGCCTAAAGACAGAGGTCCTAGGTTCAAAACTAGCCCCAGACACTTCCTAGCTGTGTGACCCTGGGCAAGTCACTTAACCCCCCATTGCCCTAGCCCTTGCCACTCTTCTGCCTTGGACCTTATACATAGCATTGATTCCAAGATAGAAGGTAAGGGTTAGAAAACAAACAAATAAACAAACAAAAAGAGTCATCTAACCCAACCTCCCCATTTCAGAGACCAATAAACAGGGGTCTGAAGAGGGAAGGTGATTTGCCCAAGGTAAAATGTATAGGAAGTTGCAGGGCTGGGGCTGAAACTCAGGTTGTATGACTTTGAATTCACTGTTCTGGGAACCACAGAAGACCCCACCATTTAATGTTTTCCATTGAATATTGAATGAGTACTTGTTCAACTGTGATAGAAGTCATTCATGTGCATTTAGCTAGATTCTACGCTGAGCTCATAGAATAACAGGTATTAAATGGACCTAGGAGAGCATACATTCAACCCCGTTACTTTTCAGAGTAGAAAACTAAAATTGCATTCCTTTACAGAGGTAAAGTGGCATTTCCAAACTCATCTAGCAACTTAATGACACCCCAAATTCCTTCTGATTTCACTTTCTTCTCTCCTTGTTTAATCATTGTTTGTTGATCATCATTTTCATTTCTATATTTCATCTTTATCAGAATATAGAAAGCCCAGAAAAGACATTCACTCTCACCTGTTATTAGAGACCTCAGTGTGAGTGAAGGGACTGCAGAGAACACAAGAGCACATTTTAAGGATAAGGAGGAATAGAGAGCTAGAGGTGCCAGAGACCTAAGGGAGAAGAGAGAGGAAGAATAGCCCAGTCTAAACCAACATGACGGGATAAAGAAATGAGGATCTTTACTAGAATTAGAAGAATTTGGGTGGCTCCTGAACCTCTTTCATTTTTCCTAGCCTTGGGATTCCTATGGAATTAATGAAATTAATTTGGCTTTCTAAGTTCATGTCTAATTCTAAACCAAGAATCTGATGATTCTGGAATACCAGTGAGAACACCCCCTCAGCCAACTGACAGTCTTTTGTTAAGTTTTATTTATTTATTTGTCTGTTCTTTCTGGCACTCAATTATTTATTTATTTGTTTGTTTGTTTTCTTTATTTTGTTTATCTTTTAAAAGACTTTTGGAATAAGAGCCAAAGTTAAATCTCATTGTATGTTGCTGATAATTTAATTAGTTTTTTGCATGTCTCCTATTTTTCTTCTTCCCCATCTCTCTTCTTCTATGGAAGTGGGAAATGGTGAAAAGCATGAAGCCCAGAATATTAGGTGTACAAAAACTGTACAAGCCCAACTGATGTGACTGCTTTCCTTGACATTTAATCTTCAATTTTAGAGGAGAGAAAGAGAAATTGTGAGAAGTCCTATAGAAATGAACCTTAGCTCTCACATTAAGTGGGTAGACATCCATCTGCCTAATGTCTCCCCAAATCATGAAAGTGGTCAAAACCTGCCGGGCATACTCAGTGTCCATCACTGGGCACCATTCTCTCAAACTAGGAAATTTAGAGGAAGTTCAGCAAGTCTGATTGAGAAAGGAAACTCAGTGCTAGATCTTAAAATACATCCTTATAGCCAGGGACTGCTTTATTTGAGGTAGGGGGACAGGGTTGTTAGCTTCCCTTTCTTGAAGTTCTTAAGCAGAAGCTAGATGACCTCTTATGAGATATATTTTAGTTATTTAATGTTTAGACTAGTAGCTATTGAGATCAAGTTAATTTAACAAGCATTTATTAAGCACCTACTCTGTGCCAGATACTAAATGCAGGGGATACAAAGATAGGGCAAAAAATGAAAATGAAAAACAAAAGGAAGTTCCTTCAATAAAGGTTGTGTTCCAACTAAGATTCTGGGTGATTGTCTTTCTGTGATCTCTCCATGGTGCTGGAATTTCTTCTCTCTTATTTTTTTAAGCTTTACCTTCTTAGAATCAATACTCTATATTGGTTGGAAGGCAGAAGATCAGTAAGGGCTAGGCAATGGCAGTTAAGTGGCATGCCCAGAGTCACACAGCTAGGAAGTGTCTTTGGTTCTTTTACCATTCTGTGGATACCAGTACAGCTCCAAGTCTATCTGTCTCTATCTAACACTCTTCCCTGTGTGCCACTTCTTTTTCTGGTCAGTAATGTCCTTGAGCATATTTTTTCCCCAACTAGCTTTCAGATATCATTGTTGGAAATTGGTAGGGTGCTTCAGGCCATTTCATATCTCTTCATTACCTTATATCTCTTGCAGTTTGTTTTTTTGGGGAGATTATGGTGTTCCACAATTCCAATCCACATACATCACTAGGAGAATTTTGGTTAGTAGATCAGAGGTTCTCACAGCCAGTGGCAACTTGAGTTTATTGGGAGGACTACACCATTTCTCAAATGCCATCCATCCCAATCTCTCTTTTATTCTGTTCTACATTTCACCTGCAGAGCCTTTCCAAGATATGTATTTGTATTTGTGTGTGCATGTGTCTTCCTTATTGCATCATGTAGATTTAATATGTTTGAGCCTTAAAGAGCTTTCTGTGGAGGAGGGATTGTATGAGTTGTATTTGGCCCCGGTGAGAGAGACCCATGTTGATAGCACACAATGTGCTCTCTTTGTCTTTTATTATAACACATTTTTTAAAAACCCAACTAGCATTTATTAAGTGACTCTTATGTGAAAGTTGCTGACTGATAGGTTCTGCCCTCCTCAATGCAGTTGTCTGAAGTCTAGCCTTTGACCAACAGCCATTCATTTACCCAACAAATGGTGAAACACCACCACTGGGACCATTGAAAACACCCTGAATGTCTTCAGAAACAAAGCATATTTTCTACATAACCTTTCTGCAATGCAGATATCTGTCTATGGTCACAGAATCATCGAACTTGAGCTGAAAGGAAGCTTAGAGGTCTGCTATTATATCAGTTTTCATCATTTTACAGATCATAAGATCATGGCACAGGGGAGTCAGAAAGATTTGGATTTACGTTCTCCCTCTGAAACAAATGTCTTGAGTAAGCCTGGAAAAATGCCTTTACTTCTTAGTGTCCCTGGAAACCTTTTAAGAAAGGTCTTCTAGATTGTTTTTTGTGTCACAAATTCCTTTAGTATCTGGAGAAGCCTTTGAGTGCCTTCTCAGAACAATGTTTTCAAATGAATAAAATAGTATTACAAAAGAAGTCAATTATACTGAAACAGTTATCTTAATATTTAACAACAACTAAAAAATATTCATAGGCCCCAGGATAAGAACTCTGACTTTAAGACAATAAGTTGCTGATGATTCATCATCCACATCAATGAAAACACTCTCCATTTGCAAAGCAACCAAAGGTTCAGACCAAAATAAATAAAAGAATATTATATTTATATCCAGAAAGGACATCAGAAGCCTAGTCCAATTTTGTCCTTTGACAGACCATAGAACAAACCTATTACAAAACAGTGGATGGATCTGTGGGGCCAAGAAGCACTGAGTTCAAGTGCTGCTTCTGACACATGCTGGCTGTGGTCTGAGGAAACCACATACCATCTCAGGGCCTCAGGCTCTTCTCTAAGATTTTAAATTCAAGAAGGAGTTTCCTCCCCTCAGTGAAAGCCCAGCTCTTGATTGATTGAGAACAAATATAAAAGCACACCCTATGCTCTCATGATTGCTCATTATTGTTATCATAATTATTTTCCATAGCCACTGATCCTGGGTTCACATGTGACCCCTGATGCTTACTGCTTGTGAAATAAGTCTCTTCACCTCCCTGAGACTTAGTTTCTTCCTCTATAAAATGAGAAGCCAGGTCTAGATGGTTTCTGGGGCTCCTCCTAACTCCAGATCCTATGATTCTTAAATTTCATGACTTCTTCAAATCACCGCTTTGCATCCCAACCCTCTAGGCTTTCCCTTTTTTTTGGCATTGGTTATCTTGAAATGCTTTTCTCCACCCGCCCCCAGCCCGAGTCATACCTTAGTTGTCAACCGTCAAATGAAGATCTCTGTGCTTAGTTAGATTGACTAGTGGGGCTCACATAAGTATACACATGGATTTGGATGTAAGTGTGTACATATGTATACATGAGCATGTACATAAATATGTGTGTATGTATCTATGTTATATCCACGCATACACATGTGCCTACATACATATGCACACCCACATTTATATATTTGCTTTTGTTCAATAATCCCATCAAGCAAAGAATGACAACAAATGTGCTCTTGGACCCCATCAGAAGTAAAGTTGACATGGGGCCAAAGAGTGACTGTTCCCTTCTCCTTCATCCTTCAAGCTCTGGCAACTCCGGCTGTGTAGGTGGTTGACTGCTCTTTAATGTGTTTTTTTCCCCTCGCTTACAATTAATTAGCAAAGGTTTGGACACATACAATCACTTGCTCAAGGCAAATTCAGAAGCAGTCCAAGATGCGTCTATTGAGAACTGTAAAAGGAGAATTAGACATTTGAAAAGCCTTTTCCTTCACTCAGACAAGAATAGAGTGGAAAATAGTGGACTCACCTGAACATGGTGTGGCCCTAAAATACAGCCCTGATGTATGTAAAAAACCAAAACCAAAAAGCAAAACCTTCTTCCCTGGCCGACAAGTGGGAGCCTTCTCCATGCTGTCAGTCTCGGGCAATGGTTAGCCCGTGCTTCTCTCATTGTCATAGAGACATATGGCTCTGTTGATGTCGCAGGGATGATGTGTTGTCAAAAATTCATGGCAGCGTGTGTTTTGCCAAACATTTCACTACAGAGGAACAAGGACTCCAACCTGGTTATCAAAATCTGACATTTTGAAACTGCCTGCAGAGTTTTTTTAACTGTTGGGTTTCCATGTCAACAGCATGTCTGTCTTCATTTACAGCTGCAGGATCCACCCTCCCTTTTCTCTTTCAGCATGTTAGAGAACAGAGTGTCTTTGTTTGCAGCAGCTAATGAATATAGAGCTAGAGATGTATGCATGTGTGTCGAGATGTGTCTGGATGCACGGATCTCTCTTTCTATGTAAGTATGTATGTACAGAGAGAGACGGATGTGTCTGGCATGTATGGATATAGCTGTAACTTCAGATAGGGCATACTAACCCATTTAGAGTGAATCCTACTTCCTGTAGACCAAGGAGAATTTGGATTCCACGTAGGACCTGATGCCACAGGAGGGGCTTGGCGATATTTTATGACTGCAGTAACTTGATGAGCATTGCCTAAAGGGTACAAGCAGCCTAGTTCAGGAGTCCAGGCATGACTGGGTGCCTGGATTATTTCCATGGAGCTTTTTGAGGCAGAAACCTGACCAGATTGCATCTGAAGTAAATTTTAACAGATTTGGAAATGGACAAGCAATTGGACCTGTGTTACTGGACTCAGGGGCCAGAATTAAAGTCCAATTATAAGGGGTGCAGGTGAGGCAGAGCTATAGGTAACATGGACCTTCCCCCAGGATGCCAAATTAGAGGGCATAAAGAGCCCTTTGTAAGTGGATTTGGGAAGGCCTGAGTTCAAATCCTATTCCAGGGACTTTCTATCCATATAACCCTGATAAAATCATTTTTCAATACCTCCTTTTGCCTCAGTCATCCCATTTATAAAGCAAGGGTAATAATAGCATCTACTTCATAGAATTGTGGTGACAGTTAAATCAGAATATATATATATATATATATATATAATCTTTAAGGTTTGCAAAGAACTATATATATTATTTATATATATATATATTCTTTAAACTATATATATATATATATA
>NC_058134.1:302564818-302592476 GCF_016433145.1 Gracilinanus agilis
ATATATATATATATATAAGGTTCTTTGCAAACCTTAAAGATCTGTATAAATGGTAGCTTATAGTTTTGGTGTACTGATATTACCTCTTCCCTTGATTTGTCCTGTTCTCCTTTTCCTAATGTATCCCAACCTTTCTAGAAGTACTCTCAAGCAGATATTCTGGAGCTTTTGTCCCTTGTGCCCCATTTCTTCCCCTCTAAACAAGCATAGTATCTGTGCCTTGCCTGTAATTTAGTATGCCGTTGGTGATCTAGGAGATCAGACATCAAAAGTATGTGATCTTTTATGTTCTTTTCTTTTTCTTTTTAAGGATGAATGATCAGGTGTTTTTCACAGACCCAATCCCACTGATTTGGCCTACCCTGTTTTTGACCTCTTTAGGCAATCTGGCGATTCACCATATTAATGCCAAACCCAATGTGGATACTCAGGTACCATAGCCTATGTCATCTCAGAACTCCTGAGCTCAAGAGATCTGCTAGCCTCAGTCTTCTAGGTAGCTAGATCATGAATACTACCATTCCTGGTTGTAGATTATATTTTTTCCTGCAGAATATGGTCATGAAAAGGAGGTGTAGAAGGTTATATTTGTTAGATGAGAACCAAAAGGAGGCCTTTCTCCCCCTCAGGACTTGAAAGACCCTAGCATTTTTTTTTGTATGGTGTTGGGAAGGGGTCTCAAGGAAAGATGATGGTGAAAAGAGAACTGGATTTGAATTCTTGGCTTTGTTACTTACTACCTGGGTGACCATAGACAAGTCATTGCCTCTCACCAAGCCAAACTTTCATCATTTTGAAAATGATGTCATTGGGCTCAATCATTCCTAAGATCTCTTCTGATTCCAGAGATACACATCGATGGGATCTATGAAGTAGGCTCTGTATGGAATTGAGGGAAATCTCCCCAGCAAAAAAACTGGGTCAAATTGGGACAGGTTGTCTGGAAAGTAAATTCCCTATCACCAAAGGTATTAAATATGGATGAATCTTTATTCAATGTGTGATGATACATGCTTTAGATGTGAAATGGAATTCCTAATTCTTCAGATTTCTCTGAGATCCAGGGATTCACAAAAGGTAGAGATTACAGAGAAGTAGATTTCAGATCAGTCTGGGGAATGAGCTTCTACCAAATAGAGCTATCTGAGCATGGAATGGTATTCTTGGGGGTTAGAGGAATAAGAATTACTGGTGCTCAGGATAAACTTGTGGGATCTTTGCAGTGGAATAGGCATTGATTAGAGTGGTCTTAAGGGATACTTGTAGCTTTTTTTTTAATTCTATGATTCTTTAAAAAAATCACATTCAGAGAGAAACACCTTGTTTAGGAAAGGGGTATGAAACAATACCGCTCCAGGGGTCAAAAGTCGAGTGTTAAAGGTTTATTTTTTATCACATTTTCAATTTTTAGGTTCTCTTTTTCTAAAGTGGTGGAGTATGCTATGAGACAAGATCCAAGGTCCCTTCCAACTCTGATGTTCTAAGGTCACACAATTCCATTGTTTCACAAAGATGTGCTATCGAAAAATAGAAACCCATCTGGTGACAGACCTGAAGAGAAACCAAGGGAACCTAGTTTGAAAATGAGAAAGACACAGCCATGCCGTGTTCCCCAGTGGTATCATTAGGAAGGCTTGCAATCTTATAGCCTAGAAATCTAAACCCTCTCTTTTCTGAGCTCTGGAGACCGATTTGTGGATGCAGTAAGAGATGTCCTCACTAGCTGTGTTGTGCTGCTCCAGCAGATGAGCCTGGAGCATTTGGTTCCAGTTCTATAGTCTTGGTACATTGTTATTCAGCCCCATTTCCAAGAAAGGGAATCCCAAAGGAAATCATTTGGGGCTCTGGGTGTGAGAAGACCTACATCCAGTTGTCTTTTTCTACCCCTCCCTCTCTTCTAGGAGTTGTTAGTGAAACAAAAATAATTAAGGTATGGTCCTTTCCTGCCCTCATGGGAGTTTACATTCTAGTATGTGTTTATCACATCTGCAGAATATGACTTAATGAGGGTAGTAACAAGTGCATAAGAGATATATTCAACAAGATGCATGTGCATTCATAAAAATGAAAGATCCTTTCTTTCTAGAAGAATTGAAGATGACTTTATGGAGGCATTTGAGTTGGGACTCAGAAGATGAGTAAGCTTTCAATAGGAAGAAGTAAAAAGAGAGTAATTATCCCAAGTTTCAATAACAACCTGTGTCAAAGGAAAGGAAGTGTTAGTTTCTAGACTGACAAATCATTCCTCATGCTGGGATCACATTGGACAAATAAACATGGCATATCTCCATGCCATATTTATGACAAGACACTTGGAGTGGGTACTATCAAATTCAATAATGCAAGGAAGAAGGATGAGTCAAATGTAATCATATAAAATTTAATACATTCTTGACTATAGTTGGGGGTGCGGAAAAATCAGTTTCTTAAATGCAAGATGGACACAGCAAATATTGGAAAGATCTGAACCCAAGCATGATGAGTCACTAGTGGGACACTCCCAAGGATTTGGGATAGCATCAGTTCATGAGATTCTTTTTCCACTTTTGAAATTTCAACCCAATCTCCATGTTTGTTTTATGCCATAATTGTGCCACCTCCAGTTCAGACTCTAGTGCATCTGCTTTTGACTAGCATTATTTTCTTTGGTACTGCTTCACCATCTTCATACTACTCAACACTGTGTGCTATGAAAGTCTACATGTGATGGTTCAGTTATCTTTTAGGAAGAGGAATGTTACAGACATTTAACAGATCTTTTCCACTTTTCATCTCTTTATTGTCCTCCATTTAGTTTCCCTACAAATACCCTTGGAGCATATAATGTAGAGTGCTGTGAGTCTGCTTTAAAAGAGTCCAAGACTAGGGAGGTCATAATCCTGTTATTATCTGTCCTGCTCAGTCCAAACTCAATCTTTAGTAGCACATTTTAGTGAAGATGTTGTTGACCTGAGAATGATTGTATTAATAGTCATAGTAATATTGACTAATATATAGTGCTTTAAGGTTTTACCAAGCACTTTACAGGGTTCATTTCATTTGATCCTCACAACCCTGAGAGGCAGAAGCTATTATTAACCTCATTTTGTAGAACAGAAAACTGAGGCAGAGAGAGGCTAAACGGCTTGCACATGCTCACATTGCCAGTAAGTATCTGAAGCTGGATTGAAATTCAGGTTCCCCTGTTTCCAAGTCCAGCTCTCTTTCTACCATATTGCCTTATTTCTTCAAGAGAAGGATAATAGTCCTGCAGCTAGAGATCATCAGGTGAAAGCTGAATGTCCACTTCTTGGAAATATCATGGAGGGAACAATTTGATTTAGGAATGGCTTGATCTATCCATCCTCTGAGGTACAGTTCTTAGATTTTTTAATTCAATAATTATTTGCATGATGAGTCCATAATTTTCTTTACAAACTTACCCTTTTTAATAGCCCTGGTACAATAGTATTTGAATTCACTTGTTTAAACATTTACAGTTAGAGATCCCTTCATGCCACGACAAGCCATGTGAAAAAGGTGCCCTTGGAGAGGTTTGTTAAGCATACTTGACAAGACAAATTCTCACGTTTGCCTCATATGCTCAAAGGGCCAGGGATCCCTGGGTATTGTGTACCTACTGAAACTCATCACGAATCACAGCCTAACCACCCTTTGCCCTTAACTGTTTCTCTTCATCTTCATTATCTTCTCCTTATTATCTAAAAAAAAGCAGGATGTGCAGTCCTGTTGAGTGATACTGCCACTTGCTTCTCAGAACCTCTTTTTACTTATTTCTAAAATGGGGAAAATATTGCTCATACTACCTACTTCTCAGTGTGGTTATAAGTAGAGAGCTTTTCTAACTCTTTTTCTTCTTTTCTTTTCTTTTCCTTTTTTCTCTTCTCTTCTTTTCTTTTCTTTCCTTCTTTTTTATTTTTTTTTTTTTGAGAAAGGAGGAAGACAGCTCAAGAAGCATAATGAGCCTGTGATATTTGGGGCATATGGAACTCCCAGGGAAGAAATTCCCTACATCAATGCAAGCTAACTTTTGCAAACTTAAATTTGAAAAATTATGAGCTAGTGTTATTTTCAGACCACTCTTTTGCACTATTAACATAATTTATTTTTGTAACAAACAAGACTAATGGGAAAGGCAACAAACCTAAAGGTAAGAGAAAGGGGTTCTAGTTCCATGATTATTAATCATGTGACCTAGAGCAAATCATTTTATCTTCCTGAGACTGTTACTCCTTTTGTCAAAATGAGTGATGAAATGCATACTATATACTATGAATCTTGTGTATCTGGGGGTGGGGGTGGGAGATGGCTTCATTAACTACGCAAAAGATGGACTTAACTGAAATGTGGGCTGATATAATGGCACAATCATCAACTCAGATCTTTTCAGGGCTTTCATGTGGAAGAGCAATTCTCACTTTGTTCTTTTCAGCCCTGGAGAGTAGAACAAGGAGCAGCAGGTAATATCATACTCAGGGAGATTACAGCTCCATCTAAGGAAACGTTGGCTTCAGGAATCTATGATTTCACAAATAGCTCTCTGACCACTTCCATCCCATGCTTCTGATGGTCTTCTACCTGGTTAGTTCCCCAGCTCCCCTCCTGGCACTTTGCACTGGTAAGAATTCTCCATGAACAATCTAAGCCAAATATAGTGCTTGCGATTCTCTATAACCATCTTCATGCCAATCCCAAGAACTCAGATTCTACCTCTCTTTTGGGAAATGGTATTCAGAGCCACATGACCATATCCAAGTATGAAAAGGTCATGTTCATCATATGCCCTGTTATGCTACTCATCTGCCCTGCAGTTTCCCAACTCTGCTCCCCCCACTCAAAAAAAATAAAAAATTAAAAAAACCTTTTATCTTTAGCATGTAAGCTCCTTGGTGGCATGGACTATCCTTTTCATATTATTCTTCCCAGAACTCAGCTTAGTGCCTGACCCAGTAAATAAATGCTTTTTCATTCATTCATTCACTGAAATCTTCCTACTGAACCAGAGCACAACCCCTCCATGCATCATGACACAATCTTTGGGATCTGCTTTGTGGAGGGAGAATGGGAAAAGCCATTGCTCAGTGGATGCTCTTCCCTGAACTCATCTAGACTTGTCTAGTGGGAGATTAGACAAACAACATACTTGGAATATTCTCAGTGCAAAGTAGAATACCAAGCAAAGTACTATGAGTTTTTCAAGGAGGGATAGAAGATCTCTCAGCAACACTCTTCTGTGCCTTAATTTCTTAAAAACAAAATTGAAACCCTTGCTTTTCATCTTAGAATCATAAGAATATTGATTGCCAGGCAGAGGAGTGGTAAGGGCAAGGCATTTGGGCTGAAGTGACTTTCCCAGGGTCACACAGCTAGAAAGTTTTTGAGACCAGATTTGAACCTACAACCTCCCATCTCCTAGGCCTGCTCTCAATCCACTACATTAGCTAGCTGCTCCCTCCTTAATTTCTTCATTTGTAAAATTACCTTCTTCTTATCTCATGGAGTTGTTATGAGGATCAAATTAAATAGTAGACATGACGCTGCTTTGTCATCTCTAAAGCTTAACACACATGGTCATCTTCACTAAATTCCCTCTCTTGAACCAATGAAGAAACATTCATTGAGTACCCACTGTAGGCCAGGTGCCATGCTAGGAAGTAGGAGTACAAAATAGCTTCTCAAGAAACATGTACTCTATTAGAGGATCAGAATGTACACACATATATATGAATATATTTTATGCAAAGTAAATAGAAGGTAATTTTGGAGGATGTGGAAGATGCTCTGGCAGCTGGGCAGGTCAGGATAATCTTCTTGTTGGAGATGGCATTGAACTGAGCCAAACAGAACAAAGTTAATACTTTGTACGCAGAGGAGTCCTTCGGAAACTTTGAAGATAACTATTATTGCTCCTTTGAGCCTGCCACCCCTAGGATGAATGCCCACCCAGGCCAGTTCTTTCAGCAAATGAGTCTATGGCAGCCTCTCTAACTCAGCCTCTCTTCCCCTTGCCCTTGTCTCAAAGTGCCCTAGGTGGCTGCTGCTTCTTTTGTCTCTGCCCTCTATGCTGAGCACAATGCTCTGGAGGGGTCTGGTGAGCAGGACCGTGGAGCTGTCCCTGTCCTCCCTCTGGGAACCATGCCCTCCTTAACGGAGCCCAAGCTCAGATGAGCTTCTGAGCTCCCCTGCAGCCTGGTGACTCATACCGAGTTCAACTAGAAGCCCCAGCTCAGATCTCTATGAATTGCTGCTCAGCCAGCTTGTCCCATGGAGGTGCCTACTCGGGAATCTTCCCAAGAGATTCCTGAAACTTTGATGTCCTCTAAGCCCCTTTCAAGGCCGAGACTCTGCGATTCTATGATTTGCAGTCCCAGCAGAGAGGAATTTTCCCTTGCTTTACACCCCAGCACACATTTGCACGATTCAGCTTTCACACAGGCTCTCGCTTTCTATTTTTTCCCGTGCCTGCATTTTGGTGCAGATGCTCTTGGCACATTTCCCCCTTCTCATTTGGACCAACCAAGCCCTACCTATGGCATCCCTGCTCTGTAAATACTGGCTGGCTCTCATGGAGGAAGAATGTGCCTCACTTCTGTGATGAGAGGGTATAAGGAAAACCATCCTGCCATTTTCAAATGGAGGGGCACAGGCCTGTAGTGTACCCCTTCTTATTTCCTCCCTGTACTTTTTTTAAAACCCTTACCTGCTGTCTTAGTATTGATACTAAGTATAGGGTCCAAGACAAAAGAGCCGAAAGGGCTATGCATTTGGGATTAAGTGACTTGTCCAGGATCACATACACACAACTAGGAGGTGTCTGAGGCCAAATTTGAACCCAGTTTCTAGGCCTGGCTCTTTATCCACTGAGTCATCTAGCTTTCTCTTTCTCTGTACTTTCAATAAGCTTCAGAGTCCTAGCAAAGGAAAAGTATTGTAGGATATCCTGGAAGCCCCCAAACTCCTCTTCTGAATACTAGAAAGCAGACAGATGTAATGGTCCAAAAGATCTGCAAGGAGGCCAAGGCAGTATGGAGGTAGCTGGGTACAAGCATAACAAAGGAAGAGGAGGTAGCATGATTTCATTCTGTTGAAATCTGGCCTGACCAAGAGGTGAGTAGGACAGAGGGCGACTAAGAAGGGAGAAGGGCTATTTATTTAGTCCTGAATACTGTGCCACTCACTAAGGAACAGGAGAAGCAGCTCAGAACAAGGTGTCCATGTGCTGGGATGAAACAGTTTGCTCTTCTTTCCTGGAAATCCCATTTGAAAAAAGCCAAAATCTATACTAGGGAAATGACAGGGATCTCTTGAACAGGTGAGATCCAGGCTGGTGGCAGAGGCAGAGAGGAGCTCCCAGTCCCACTCCACCAAGCTCAAGTCTGGCAGGGGCAGAGGTAGGAAGGGTCCAGATTTATTTGGTTTTGCAATTCTCCTTTCTTGCCTGAGATCCTAACAATTTAGAGAATCTATCATGTTTGCAAGTTTCCACAAGTCAAGGATTCTTAATCTGAGATCCATTAAGTTTTTTTTTTATTTTGATGACTGTATTTCAGGATGATTTATTTCCTTTGTAATCCTATGTATTTTCATTTAACAAATTAAAAACATGGTCCTGAGATAGAGGCTGCCATAGACTCCCCCATGTTGCCAAAGTCTAGCACAAAAATGGTAAAGGATTGTTAGATGAGCTTGATTATGTCAGTCTACATTCCTCCTGTGAATGATTAAGAGATGATGGGGTCTTAATTGGTTTGATCTGAAAGAAACACAAAAGTGCTTCCTTTTTATATATCCTTTTTGTATGTCTTTATTATATGTCCTGTTCAAAGCTGGAAGTAAATGAAAGCTGGACTTAACAAACCAACTTGCCATCTTCTTCCATCTTTGTCCTTTCCCTCCCTCCTTAACAGGTCTCAATCAGACCCATTTGTACATTATGTAGCAGTAGATCCAAAGTGGGTTCATCCATCAGCTCCATTAACCCCCTCTGTGCCCAGCTCTCCCATCAATTTCAAAGGAAGCTTTCAGGGAGATGGTCCAGAATTTTTCAAAGCAAGCCAGGAATGTGGCTGACTGAGAAGTGAGCTAGGGTCAACCAGACTCCATCTTCCTCATGGTCTGAGATGAAAGGGTACACAAAGCTTTGCATTACATGCTTTTGTTCATTATTTAAGACCCATCAGAGAAATATCTTGATCACACTGTAAGTTTCTGGACTCCCTATCTAGCACAATCCCAGAGTACACCCCCACAACACTGCCTCCCCATGCAGTGGATGAAGTGCATCAAGAAGTAGGAATTCTCCAAGGAATTCTTGATGCCATAGTTTCTTATCTTTACTCATCCTAACCCTCCTCATTGCTGAAAAGTCCAGCTGATGTCCCATCTCTGAAGAACCACCATCAATTAGTATATGTTTCCTGATGACCGATTGATATATTCTCTTTCTGCCTGGGCAAGAATCCATTATTCTGCTTACACGAGTCTTGCTTCAGAAAGCCAGTGTCTGTAGTCCATTCTGTGACATAATCTCCTCTTCATTTCTCGCACTCTCCTTTATGTTCCTAAAGCCACCACCTTGGGTCAGTAACAGTGATGCAAATACCACCTGTGCCCCTAAAGCTTTCAGAAATCCAATTTGGCCAGTGTTGCATGTTCAGGCGGTCAGTGTCTGGATATTATTTCCAGGATTTTTCTGATGGTCTTATCATCCACACAAAATGAGCAGAAGTCTCAAACATTTGGGACATCTTTTCCATCATGATCTTATGGGTGTCTCAGGAAGACTAGCACAAAGGTACACACATAAAGATGGATGATAAGGTTATCAATAATATAACAGACATCCTATGGAAGCATGCAAAAAAGTCATATGTCCTTTCTGCAATTAAGTCCCCAGTAGAACTAGCACCTTCCCTTGTTGGCCATTGAATGAGCTACAGACCCTCCTCTTTATCCATAGCACTCAGAATATTGCAGAAGCATACACAATAATTTATGTACAGGGGGCAGCTGGGTAGCTCAGTGGAGTGAGAGTCAGGCCTAGAGACAGGAGGTCCTAGGTTCAAACCCGGCCTCAGCCACTTCCCAGCTGTGTGACCCTGGGCAAGTCACTTGACCCCCATTGCCCACCCTTACCAATCTTCCACCTATGAGACAATACACCGAAGTACAAGTGTTTAAAAAATAATTTATGTACAGTATTAAATTGCATATTAGATGAACAAACAAAATATAATGAGAAGTCTGAGGCAAAAGCTTCAGAGAAAACCTCCTAGAAGAGTCAACACATGAATTTGACTTAAAAGGATGGGTAGTGATTCAATAGATGAAAGAGGGGCCAGTAGGTATTATTGTCAAAATAAGGACCAATATGAGGCAAGGGGACAGGAAAATTCATGATGCATCTGGGGGACAGAAACTTTGACTGAAAGCAACAAATATGGGGAAGGAGGAAGGGAAGAAAGGAAGAAGGGAGGGAAGGAAGGAAGAAAGAAAGGAAGGAAAGATGAAAGGGAGGAAGGAGGGAAAGAAGAAAGGAGAAGGAAGGAAGGAAGGAAGGAAGGAAGATATTAAAAGCCCCTATTATGTGCCAGGCACTGTGCTACACACTTTACAAAGATATTTTTCTGTTAAACTCAATGACTATCTGAGTAATATTTACTGAAACTTGAAAGACAAGATGACTTGAGGGGAGGCCCTGAAGTCAGACAAAAGATTCTCAATATTACTTGAAAGGTAATATGGTATTTCTAAAGGAGAGGAGGACCATGACTGGTTATGATATTAGGCAATCCTTGAGTACCTCAATTTCTTGAGTACCTCTTATGATCCAGGCACCATGTTAAGCAATGGGCACACAAAAAGAGAGGCAAACTAGTGTCTGTCTTCTAGAAGCTTACATCCTTTTTAGAAGGCTGATTATTGTGGTATCAGCCCATGGCTGGATTGACAAAGAGGGAAAGGAATCAAGAAGGCCTTTTTAGAGAATATTGTAATTGTCCAGACAGGAAATAAAAAGTTCCTGGCCCAGGGTGCTGGCATTGAAAATAGAAGGAAGTTGGCTTGAGAGATGTTGCAAAGTTAGAATTGATAGGATTTGGTAAATAATTGGTTTTGAGAAGTAAGAGAGTGTGAAGAGCACTAATGAACCCAGGGTGACTAAATGAATAGAAATGCCAAGGCATCACTGGAGTCTTTCAAAGAAATGCCCACTTGTCAGAGGTGTTCTCAGGGGGTCTCTTTGTTCAGGTCTGTGTTGGAATGAATGCCCTTTGAGTTTCTCTCCCATTAGTGAGCAATTCTGTGAATCTCTGGCCACTGCTCCCTTCAAATCTGAAAATAGTAAAATCTACATGAGTCATGCCCATTGAATTGCCATCACTAAAAACTAAACTCAGAATGAGACACAAAGGGAACACCCAAGAAGCTCTCCCTCAGCAACAGCTGGCATCCCAATATGATCTGATGCCCATTATCATGGACTCCTCCAAATTTCCAATGACTTGTGGTGAGGTGCCACCTATATTCCTGCCCATCGCCATATCCAATTCACATAGTCTACAAAGGAAGACATCAAGGAAGCCCCAGAGCGATTATGGGTCCTCCCACCATCCCACAGATGTGAGGCACAACTAGTATTCAAATCTGGTGCCTCTGATTCCAAACCCAATGCTCTTTTCATTACATTGGGCTTCCTTTTTTCTCCTCAGCTAGGTCTAGAAGAAAGGTGGGATTTCTGTAGTGACAAAGACTTTTTGGTGCTATAAAGAGAGCAATGGATTTGGAGGCAGAGGACCTGGGTTCAAATTCTACCTCCACATACTACTATAACCTTGGGCAAGGTTCTTCCCATCAAATGCCTCACTGCTCTTCAGCAAAATGAGAAAACTGAATGACCTCTATGGTCACTTCTGGCTCTGATCCTACAGAAGAGTCTGAATCCAGTGGAGATTATGAGAAAGGTTCTAGAATCCTGGATCTAGAGATAGGAACCATTTTTGCAAACATCTAGTCCACCCTCCTCACTTGACAGATGTGTAAACTGAGGCAAAGAGATGGAAAGGATCTCAGCAGCCATCTAGTCCCGCTCTCTCCTCCTCTGCATGTCATCTGAAGCCCAGAGAATGGAAGGAACTTGCCCCAGGTCACACAGGTAGTAAGAAGTGGAGGTGGGATTTGAACCCAAGTCCTTGGACTTCAGAGCTAGTGCACTTGACAGTGTACTGTAGTGGAATGAACTGTATTTAATTATCTGGGTTTCTCAAATGGGAATTCTAATGGAAAAGACTGGCAGTACAGTATAAAATAACAGCTCTATAGAACTTCCTCATGTTTACTTCATTAGGATGCATAAGTAGAAAACTTGAGAAAGGGGCAGAAATTTGGGTAAAAGGTGTAACATCTGGATAGGGGCTGCCTCTGGGGTCCTCCAGGGAAACTGGGGAGTCTTCTTTTGCTCTGGCTCCCTAAAGGGCATTGATGATCTGGACCCGGCTGTTAATGAAGAGGAGGCATTGTTAGTCTCCAAGAGTACTGGCTCTCCACACAAACAATGAGGTGATTGATAGCTGGGAATGCAGCAGGAAGGGTGACCTCCCCTGTTCCTGTCAGGAAGTGTCTTTGTAGTATGGAGACCTTAACTGGGGGTGGGGAAGGTCATGGGGAAGAGTTCATCCATGCATACACATCCATGCATGTCAGCCAGCTACTAGGATCAAATATATATTTAATTTGAACCCAAAGTCTCCCCTTAAATATCTTCTATGTGAAAGAACTGTGGGAGTGCTTGGTATAGAGTTCTTTGGGGGGGGCAGCGAGCATTATAGAAATTAAATGAGACATTGTCCCTTAATAAGGTAGCAGTGCCTATGCTTCAGTAACTAAGAGGAGAACAATACAGGATGGGGAGATCTTTGTGAAGTGATATAAAATAGAGAAAATGATCATTTGAGAACCAAAGGGGCCATGATTAGAACCTCATCAGCAATACAATCTAATAGAGATTTATATATGGAAGAGACCTTAGAGTCCATCCCCATTTTACAGATGAGGATACTGAGGAAAAGAGAGATGAAAAAACTTGCCCAGGGTCACAAAGCTAGTAAGAGTCTGAGGCAGAATTTGATCCTCTATCTAGACAATGCTGTCCCCTCACCTTGCACCTCCCAATAAAAAGAAAACAAAAGAAAAGAGGAGAGGAGCAGAGGAAAGGGGAAATGAGAGGAGGGAGAGAGGCAAGAGGCAGAGAAAAATGCACTTGATGAGCTTGTTCCTGGAGAAGATGATGAAAAACTTTACTTCCCCACTCTGTAGAAGCGAGGACTTTGCAGGGAGGGGTGAATCCTGGCAGGAGCCAAAGTGTTAGTCAGTTTTGCTGAATTCTTTTTTTTCTTTGTTACAAATGAGGTAGCAAATGTAAAGTGCTTTGCTAACCTGTACAAATGCTAACTATAAGGACTGACTTGCTGAGTAAGGGGTGGGAGAGATATATTCAGAAGCAGATATGATGTAAGAACAAAGAAACCCTCCAATAACACACACACACACACACACACACACACACACACACACACACACACACACACAAATATTTAAAATTACATCACAAGGGCACTGGAGTGAGAGCGACCACTTGGGATGGCATAGCCAGTTATCTCTTCCTGAGGTGCTGTCCAACAGAAGAAGGAAACATCCCTCTGGAAGGGTGGGCAGAGTGGAGAGATGGCTGTCCTGGGCTCAGAGGGTCTTGGAATTAACTTCCTGGCACCAGTAGTTATATGACCCTGAGCAAGCTATAGAACTGTCCTCTGCCTCAGTTTCCTGTCAAGGATATTCACCTTTACAAAACCCTATATCTCATGAGGTTGCTGGGAAAAGCACCTTGTTAAAAGTTGTCTATTAGTGGAGAAGTTACAGGATCACAGAAGTGATGATGTAAGAGTTGAAGATGGAGTCCGTCCACTTAGAGATGTGGAAAATGGGGCCAAGGAAATTAAAATGAAAGTAGGAAAGAAGAATCAGGCAGGTCATTGAACATCTTTGGATGGCACCAAAGGGTCTCTAAGGCACCTTCCGGAAACGGGTCATCCAAGGTGGAAGAGATTTCCCCTCAGGAAGCTGAGAACTAGGGGAAGACTTTGACTTGCCCAAATCCAGTGGCTAGCACAATCAGGCTCTTCCCACTTCAAGTCCAAGGTGCGTTCCACTCTTCCACACTGATTCTTGAGATCTTTCCAGTGCATTGCCAGATGAGGCATAGGCTAGGCAGCTGTGTTGGGGCTCTGGATGGGGCAGCGCCTGACCAGGAGATGGGTGAAGGGACCCTCGCATGGGTTCCCTCTTCAGTGGATCTTGTTTAATGCCTCTGGCAGATGAGCGGGTTGAAGGCACACAGATGGGGCCCACGGATATATGTTGCTCTGGTGCTCGCCTGGCCATTGGCAGTCAGTGGGAGGAAGCTGCCGAGACACATCTGCATACAAATGCGATTTTAAAAAGGCAATTTTCATTTTTTATGGTGGGCTTTAGCAAGTTTTTATCAAATTTAATGTGCAGATGACTTGCGACAGCATATTGAAAGTCAAAAAGGCCGTATTCAACTTTGGTGCATGGAGAGACTGGCCAGTCTCATAAAATTAGAGGAAACAAGATAATTTTCAGGGAATAATAGTTGAACAACGGCAATTTGAATGATGTATTTATGGGAAAGACCCAGAATTGAGGCTGCCAAACTGGGGGGAAATGGGGAAAGAAACCTGTGGCCCAGGAGAACTGGGGCTGTTTTTTCAAAATAAATCGATCCAAATTGGGTGAATCCAACCTGTTCCTGGGGGCAGATGATGTCAGAGCAGGGGTGGGGGAAGTGCATGAGAAGACAGAACAATAGATCAGAAAACAGTAAGAGAACAAAGCATGAGAGATTCAGAAAAACAGAACAAGCCATCCCAATTGGAAATATTGACTTGATCTATGTGCAAGTTTGTAGGCTCCTGGAGGACAGAGGCTCTACGTAGTCATGCTCTTTGAGATGAGTGGGCCTTGGTTTTCCACATCTATCTGCTTTGTAAGAGCCTCAAAGGCAGCCTTAGCCAAGCAAGTGAGACAAGACTGAACTAGCTCATGTCAGGGAAGACAGCTGAACTTTCAGCACTTCATGGATGAGCCCTACAAAGCAACCCCAGAGTACAGAATAGTCCTGGTTCTTCTCAAGGAGTCATTGGGTCAAAATATTTGTCCAGGTGGGGCCATCTGTGTGCCAACCCCAAGTTTTGATTGTTTTTACTGCCTGGACCAATGAGTTCCGTCAAGATGTGGCGAATGGTGGGTCAGGAAGCAGGCCAGGAGTTGTGAGACCTTCAGGATGACAAGACCACATCAGGAGGAGAAACAGAAATGAATGGTCCAGCATCCCTCCTTCAAGCTCATGCTCAAATCTGCAAGTAGATCGGTTACTTCTTCGCAACCATCACTCTCATTCACATCCTGCTATCTGAGGGCCACAGCTGGGTCCTCCAGACCCTTTGGGCATCCTCTTTGCTGCCTCCTGGTATCAGAAAGGTGGCCGTAGAACAGTCCATGAGTATCCTTTCATCTCTCTTTTTTGTAAAACCCTTACTTTCTGTTTTAGAATCGATACTAAGTTTGGGCTATAAGGGAGAGAAGTGACTGAGTTTAAGTGATGTTGCCCAGGGTCACACAGATAAGGAGTGTCTCAGGCTAGATTTGAACCCAGGACCTTGCATCTTCAAGCCTGGCACTCTATCTACTGAGCCACCTAGCTGCCTTGGTATCCCTTCATCTTACTATGTGAGCTGTCCATCTCCTTTTTGGATTCAAATAGCCTTCTTTCTGACTCTCCCCTTGGACAAGGCATTGGAATTTTCTGGGTCTCATTTTTCTCTTCTGCAAATGATGTAGTTGGACTAAGTGACCCCTGAAGAACTTTTAAGCTCCAGATCTAGGGGTCTTTGTTCTAGGGCCAAAACTGATCTTCTAAGTTCTCATCCAGCTCAGATATGTCAAGTTCTAAGATCTCTTGTAGCTTTGCTATTTTCTGACCTGGGTTCAGCCCTGATATCATCCCCTGTTCTAAGACCCCTCCCCAACCTGACATTCTCTATGTTCTGTTAGAAAGTAAAGTGACCCACTTTACTAGTTTTAATATCAAGGGCAGATGTATTGCCAGATTGCTTTTATTGCCTAAAATGTAGATTTTATTCCATTCATGATGGGTCTGGGCCTCGACTGATCTTCTTTTAGCTCTTAAGCTGCTGATCTAAAATAATTTCATAATTCACCAATTATCACTTCTATGGAAAGCGATGCTGTTCAACATTTTGTCCCTAATGTTCTGTGAAATGCTCCTGGGCTTTGGTGTTGGCTGCTGCTTTCTGGAGCACAGATCTGTGCTGCTGGAGGGCAATGGGATTGACTCCCACCGTCTCTTTTAACAGCTCGTCCCTGCCTGCCAAGGCTAGAAGGGATTGAGCACGTTTTTATTTCCAGTGGAGCCATCCTGTATATTGTCTACCTTTGCTAGAGAGCAAGCTGCCCTGACGTTAAGCACTAGGTTTTAAGAGGGGCATGAAATAGAGAGAATGGTTCAAATTCCATATAAAAATGTTCTGTAACTCAAAGAGTGATGGGACAGTTTGCTTGGGAGACGGCATAACATTGTTTTATCTTTATTGGGGGCTACTGTTTCAAGGACCTGCCTTGGGGGATGGGAGATTGGATTTTGTTCTGATAGCTTTGTTAGGGAAGAGCAGAGCATCCTGGAGGATGGAGCAGAGATTGAGAGGGCCAGGAAGACTGGGGTGCTAAGATCCCTCCCATCCCAGCCTTCCCTGCTCTGAAGCTGGTCCAGCTCTGGCATTCCCTGTTCTAAGATGCCCAGCTGTGATTTTCACTGTTCTCTCTCTGAACCCCTCCCTCTCTGGCATTCTCTGTCCTAAGACTCAGACCATGTTTTTGCCTGCCCATCACCTTTCATTGGTTTGCTCGTCTCAGGGTTGTTTCCTGTCCAACGTAGCGGGTGACTTAACTTCCTTCAATGTGGCAGGACAACTAGGTAAGGCAAGACCCTAAGGCCCAAGGGTCCTTCCCCCATCCTCTGATTGCTGCTGCCACAGGCTGTTTTTGCCTTGTCCTATCCAGTGAGTAAATGAGGAGTGGGTTTAGGAGCTCCGAGTGCCAGACCAATCTCAGTGGCTGCTCATCAGGGAACTTCCAGGGAGCAAAAGACTTCTACAAAAGCAGATCCAGGGCTCTAAATTTGGAGAGGTCTGTTGGCTGAGAGGGGTGATCTGCACTCGGGTCTTGCCAAAACTAAGACCAGCTTTCTGTCTACTATAACTGACGGTCTCAAAGTAATATATAGGATCATAGATGCAAAGCTTAGAGATCCCACAGTCTGAGTCTCCCATCCATTTTACAGTGGAAGAAGCCAAGGTGCAAAGGGGTGAAATCTCTTGGCTAAGGTCACACATGTAGGTGGGAGCAGAGACAGGACTAGAACACAGGTCTTCTGACTCCAAAATATTTCTGCAACAAAATCACAGAATCAGAGATGGAATGGGAGATCAAGAAGCCATTTTCTATAACTCAAAAATGAGCATAAACAATCCCCTCCCCCAAATTACTTATTTTCAGTCCCCTTCTCATTCAAACATTCCTTGTTCTAGGTTCCCCCTCAGCTCAGATATTTTCTGTTATAAGTTACCCTCCAGCTCTGGCATCTCTTTTAGCTTTGACATTCTCTGTTCTAGGTTCTGTTTTAGTTTTGACATTCTCTTATCTAGGTACCCTCCCAACTCTGAAATTCCCTGTTCTAAGATCCCTCCCAACTCTGACATTTAATTTTCTAACACACACACACACACACGCATGCACGCACGCACGCACCCACACACACACACACTCCCCAGTAATAGTTCATCTGACTTATGTTTGAAAATCTTAAGTAGTTATGGGGAGCCTCCTAACCCCTTGCCCAGGGCAGTCTATTACACTGTTCCTATTTTTGTTGTTAAGTTATGTTTTAGTCCTGTCTTCATGACTCTGTTTGGAGTTTTCTCGGCAACAGTCATGGAATAGTTTGCCATTTCCTTCTCCAGCTCATTTTGTAGATGAGAAAACTGAGGCAAACAGGGTTTGAGTGACTTACCCAGCTAGTAAGTGTTGGAGGATGGATTTGAACTCGGGTCTTCCTGACTTCCGGGTCCTGTATTCTATCCACCACTCTGGGTAGCTAGCTGCCCTTTCACTTGAGCAAAGCTCTGATTGTTAGGACACATTTCCTTACATTAAACCCATACTACACTGCTGGTCTTTGGCTCCACCATAAAGAATATTTTTCTAGAGTTGTTCTGATATTTTTTCTCTATAAAAATACTATTTGTTATAAGGATGACTTCCTAAAAGAAGGAAGGAGAAGGATACTTGAGACAATTCTGATGAGGAAAGAAACAGAAATCATCAATAAAAACTTATTTTAAAAGAGAAAAGAATATTTTCTTCAGGCCAGTATTGTGAGTTTGGGATTTCCACCCCAAGGACTTCCTCTCACTGAGCTCCGATATCGTCTTCACTCCTGGCCCACGTGTCAGTGATCTCTGCAAGGTTTCAATGGTTTGGTGTAGCCCCCAACCCCAGTACAAGGCACCTGCCAATCCCCATGCTCTGGAGAGGGGAGAGAGAGCAGCATTTGGAGTCTAGAGATCTGAGTGTCAATCCCTGCCTGACAATACTATCTACCTGACCAATCCCTTAACCTCCCAAGGACTCAAAGTTTTGCATTTGTAAATGAAAATCTGGCAGAATGGTCTATCCTTCTGGTCTGGAATGATGGGGGAAGAAAAGAAACAACAGTCACCAGATTTATGGTCACAGGAACTAGGTTTGAATCCCAGCTCAGCTATTTATTTCCTATATCATCTTGGCCAGTTATTTTACTTCCCTAAGCCTCAGTTTCCTTCCCTGCAAAAGGAGGGCATTGTACTTGATGACAAAAAAGGTCCCTTCCATGTGGAAATCAATGAATCTATGATCTAAACCCTGCATGCTCTCTGCTTTGAACGGCAGCCTTTCTTATTGTTCTTGTCCCGTCTAGGCTTCTGCTCCTCTTCAGGTTGGCCCAATATTACCAGTGAAGTGGATTAAGGAGCTGCCATTTGGGTTTTATCTTTCCTGAAGCAGTTTGAAAGTAAGGCATTTGTAAATGACATTAAGCCGTTATCACCTCTATTATCTTCCATCTACCCATCAGAGTTGTAATTCTCCCCGAGAGGAGAAAAATAGGGCTGGAACAATTTTTAGCAATAACATTTGTGGAGTTTAAAGACAAAAACCTTCATAAAAATATCGTAAAATGTAATTATGGTGATGAAATTGTCTTGACACCTTGGGGAAAGGTAACCTTTGTCAGCCAGACTCAGAGGGACAAAATGTCACCCAGAACGATGACCGCGTCCCGGAGGGCTTACTTATCCTGGACTGCCGTGGCTCGTGGAGAGACAGCTCTGCACGGAAGGACAGCTTCCCTCCCTGGCCTTGACGTCCAGCTATGTCTCTGACAGTCCTTTCAGTCGGGGAGGCATTCCTCTGACTGAAACTATGTCACAGACAATCTCCAAGCAGAGACAGCAGACACAGGCCAAGACTGAACATCATTTTGGACATGCAGTAGGCACGTAATGGATGCTCGTGGTTGGTGGCGCCGATATTGGGGATGGGCCTGAGTCCTTCTCATATCTCAGTCAACAGAGGCAGACAGCTGGGCTCTTCCTTCTCTGAGGCCGATCGTCCTTAAGGAGGGACACAACCCCCAGGCCACCCCCTATTGCTGAGTTCTGGTAGGTCTTAGCTAATCTGTAAGAATGAAGAGACACACATTCTCGGGGTCTGAAGGCATCCTCTCTCAGCAATTCCCTAAGATTAGACAGGCATACTTTCTAGGCCTGGATGTGTTTTAAGGTCTCTTGGACCTAAGACTGGGCTCTGGCTAGCCCTCAGACCGAGACACAGATAGACGGCTCTATCTATCCCCTGTCCTTCGTGTCTGGCAACGACTTAGATGGGCCTCTGGGACGTGCACTTCCTGAGGCCTGGCTCACCTCCGTTGAGCAGAATTGCTCCATAGACGGGCTGTGTTCCTCCTGGAAAATTCATTTTGCCATAAAAAAGGCTTTTATTTTGATTAATAACATGCCTGAAAAGCACAGGGCTTTTTATTTTAGGGCATCAAAAGTGATGTGTATTTCTACAGAAAAATACAAATTTGAGCCAAAGTGGAAAGATGAAAGGCACAGGGGATGGGGAGAGCAAAGGTGTGGAGGCGGGAGAACGTTCAGGGAACAGTCATCTGGTTTGGCTGGAGTTAGAATATGTGAGTGGGAGGAGTGGAAAAGAAAGCTGGAAAGGTGGGCTGGAGGCAGGCAGATGGTGAAGGGCCTTGAATGCCAGGTTGTTGGTGGTGGGGGGTTGTACTGCATCCTTTTTGTGATGGGAGCCATAGAAAGGATGCTACAGGAGAGTGACATACTTAGGACTTGGCATAAAGAAGGAGCCTCTGCAAGCTGCTGTCAGAGAGAAGGAAGAGAGATTAGAGGCAGAGACAAAGATAAGAAGCCTGGACCAATAGTATGGGAGAGAGGCCATGGGGACCCAGAGGAAAGGGATGGCTAAAAGCAAGTGGGGAGAAGGAGAGGAGGGACAGCAGGGAGCTGGTGAGGTAGAAGAGGTAGAATTGATAGGTCTTGGAAACCAATGGGCCAGTGAGCCTCTGGGGGAGGTGTCAGATTCATTCCAGGGCTATTTATTGGCATGTCCAGAGCACTGTGCTGATTGGGGATCTCAGACACACCAGAGGAATATTGCACTAGCACACACACACATAGGTAAATCCAAATAATTTATGTATGTAATAAGAACATCAAGAGTAAGAGATCTGAGGTCACTCCTCTCAGAAAGGTTCAGAGAGGGCTTCCTGGAGGAGGTAGCCTTTGGATGGGCTTTAAAGGATGCGTATGAGTTTGGAAAGTGGTAGAGAGAACACTCCAGATAGTAAATACACATAGTGGGAAAGTGAATGTTTTGGGGGGACACAGAAGAGTATAGTTTGGCAAAATTATGGACTGTCTAGAGGGGATTAGAATGAAATGTGGCTAGAAAGGATGGGAGCATCCATTCTTGTGGGCCTTGAATGAAAAGGAATTTGAATTTAACAAGGCATTGAAGAGTTTTGCACAGTGGGGTGAGATGAACAGAGCTATGAATAAGTCCACTTCATGAAATTCTTCTAGCATCTATTGAGCACCGATTGTCTTCCAGCTATGGGGGCAGGCTATGAGCACAGAAAGATGGAAACAAGATAGTTCTTTCTTTAAGAAGTTTTCATTCTGCTGGGAGGGAGTGTGTATGCAAAGAGGTTTTGTGAAGAAATATCAGTGCCTAAAGGAGCATCGCCGATGGGCAGGGCATCACCAGAGTGACACCTGAGGAGAGCCGGAGATGCAGAGAGGAGGAAAGCATCACACTGATTACAGGGACATGGCTTGTACCAAGGCTCCAAAGCAGGAGACAGGGGAGTGACCAGTTGTCTGGTGTGCCTGGGATGCAGAATTTGTGAAGGGGAATCATGGGACATGTCTGGCAGCAAGTATTGATGACTTGGCATGAGTTCTGGAAGAGTGGAGAAAGGCAAATCTGTTAGAAGGCTGTCTCGATAGTATAGGGAAGTTGGGGGCAGGGCAGTGGGAGTAGAGAGGAGGGATGGAACTAAGACAAAGTACCAAGTTAGAACTGCAGGAATTTGGGACTCAATAGCTGGGGATGCGGAGGGAGAGGAGGACACCTGGAGCAGCTGCCCCTGGGTGCCTGGGAACTTGGCAATGAATGCCACAGTCAGAGACAGGGAGGAGAGGAGGGACAGGTCTGGGGTGCCATGTAAGATGGTCTGAGGCAGTTGTAATATTGTGAAAAGATGACTGGAGTCTAGAAGGAGAAGATCTAGGATTTGATGGGCTTCTAAAGTCTCTTCTCCAAATCTATGCACTCCTTGTGTCAAACTTGGATTAGAATTATAGTGCAGGTAGAGAAATGGATTTGGAGACAAGAAGGTATAAAGTCAAATCGATCTTCAATCATATATTAGATGTGTGACCTTCATCTATAAAATGCAAGGCTTGGGTTTGATGACCTTCAAAGGTCTCTTCTGCCTCCAAATCTAGTATCCTAAAGCATTCCATAGCCATGTGCCTCAGTTTCCTCTTTATGAAATGAGAATGATGAGACCTACTCTGCTGGCCGGGCAAAGTTGTGAACAGTAACGCCCATTAGCAGAACCATCGTCATTCTAGACAAAGTCCGTTCCCATGTTAAGTTGGTGGTGATTTTGTCCTTCCCATTCCTAGGAGCATATATCGAAGGGTGCTGAGGTGACCTCGTCATGGGTTCCCGATGATGGCTTTCCACGTGCCCCCTCCTGACCTTTCACGTGGCGTGGCAACCCAACAAGGTGGAATTCTACTGACATGAGCACAGAATGCAGATTGGGTTTATTTAAATTAATACTACAGCAAAGAGGGGCGGGGGAAACAGTGTTAATTACATTAACACTATGTCAGTTTCCTCCTATTTGCTAGAAAAGAGCAGAGCGGCCAGATGTTCTTTCTCCTTCCTTTTAATTGCCAACATTTTTTTTAACACTGATGTTGGTGCCATGAGCGCTAACTTGGGGACTTGTTGCAGCTCTGTGAAAACCAGCTGAGTTTGGAGGCATTTGCTTGCAGTAAAGTTGGCACAGGGGGAAGAAAGCTGGAAGGGACCTTTAGTACAACACCCCCCCCCCCATTTTACAAATGGAAAGACCGAGATCTAGAGAAATAAAAGGTATGCCTATGATCTGATACAACAACAACAACAACAACAACAACAACAACAACAACAACAACAACAACAACAACAACAACAGCTCCACAGGGCTTAAAGAGGCATGGGAAGAGACAGGAGGGGCTAGATCTATGCAGCTTGTGAAATGTCATCAACCATGATTTGGAGGAAAGAAGTGACACGTTCAATCACCATTACGGCATTACCTAGTAAAGAGCAGAGCTGGGGCATGAATCTGGATACCCTGATTTCAAGTCAATTCCTTCCCCCACTGCTGCCCCTTGAGCCACTCCACTGCCTCCAGGACAAAGTCTATAGAGTCTAATTCTGGCACTCAAGACCCTCCAGAAACATGACCAGAGATGCCAGGAGAATGTGGAGAGAACCGTGGCTTTGGGGTCCTGAGATAGAAGAGACAATGTGACCTAAGAAAAAGATCGTGGATCCAAAACATCATAGAAGGGTTCTTTGGGAGTATGAGATGGACCTCTATCTCTTCCATCTCTGAGATTCTGGGACCAAGCTGGCACCAGAGAAGAGAATGAGAAACTAATAGTGAATGTAGCTGAGAAAAATTGATATGGGAGGCAGCTGGGTAGCTCAGTGGATTGAAAGCCAGGCTTAGAGACAGGAGGTCCTAGGTTCAAATCTGACCTCAGACACTTCCCAGCTGTGTGACCCTGGGCAAGTCACTTAACTTCCATTGCCTAGAAAAAAATTAATATGGCTTCATCTAAGGTATAGCTTCCTCATGATAGGTGCTATCTCAGCATGCCTTTGTGGGTAATGTACTCTCTTTCATGGGAGGTGGTCAGTCAGAATTTCAATGACTGCTGGATATGAATGAGATGCTGGATAAAGGATTCTTTTCCATGGATGAGACCTACTAGATGCCTTGGGATATCCTTGAGCAAGCTACCCATTCTGAAAACATTGTAATTCTGTAACCTCCCTTCCACTCCCAAGTCTAACACTCCCCAGATGTGGCACCGTGGATAAGGCAGTGAAGCTCTTTCAAAGCCTCAGGTTCAGCGTCTGTTGAATGGGAATAATAATGCCTGTATTCTATTTTTTCATAAAGTTGTTTTGAGGGTAGAACTCTGTAGGAATAGGGTGTGATTAGAAGTGATAATCAAAGCCCTGTGCTCAATGATGAGGAAGATACCAAGAGAAATGACAAGTAGAGACCACTTTGTGATAGAGAAAGCATCCCATCCCTTTCCTAGGGACAGACATACCATTTCATTTGTCCTCTTCCTGATGGCATATATATATATATATATATATATATAGGGTGGATATCACTTTGTTACTGAACTTTGCTCTAATTAACCATTATCGTGGCCTCTATTTCCATCTCCTCACCAAGATTATAATCTCTCTGAGGACAGGGATTGTGTGACCTGATTCAATTTCCTCCTCCTTTATTCTCCTCTTCCTCTTCTTCTTCCTCTTTTTTCTACCTTCTCATGAGCAAAACCCTTTTAAAATGTGAGGACCAGGGCCCAAGTGTAGACCCCACAATCCCTTGCCCTAATTCATACACTGTTTCCTACTTGCATGTTTCCCAGGCATTTGAATCTCATCTCCCTAATCAGAGAGAGTCCAAAGAGGACAGGATGGCCTCTGGACTGCAGACACATAGAACTGCCGGAACATCTTTGGATGACTGTTCAAAGCCAAACTTGCTTAACTTGCCTACACTCTCTGGAGAGTTAGGATATCCTCCTCGGTTACTAGTTGCCAATACCTCATCCTTCAGTCCTGCAGTTAAAGAATGAAATCCTTCACCTTAGTAATTCCTACCCATCAGAGAGACTAAAACAGAAATGTAATTGTAATGGAACTAAGTTGGCAATATCATCTTAAGTCATCCCATGAATGTAAATATACAAAATAAATACAACTAATAGGATTCTTTAATGGAGACAATTTTTGCATATTTTCGGCCAAATGCAGGTCACTTGCCCTTCTTGGGTCTGTTAGTTCATTCTACAAAAAGAGAGTATTGGAGAAGTTGATGGCTCCAAATTGTTCCCAATCTGCTTCTGTGTTCTGGATTCTAAGTTCTCTTCCACTTCAGATGTTTCATATTAAAGTTTTTCCCCGCTTTTTTATTGTCCATTCAGAGACCCAGCTCTGACATTCCTTGTTCTAAGGCTCCTCCCAGCTCCTATACTTGAAAGTCTCCAGTAATGTGATTTCAGTTCTTAATGCCTTCTTCTCTTTAGACATCTGTTAAATCCTGCCACGCCATGTTATGTTCTCCATTTCTATTTCATGCATGATATTCCTTATCTTAAGCAAGCACGTGGTAATTATGTGAATCGTCAATGAAGACATGAATATCTGGGTGTTCTATCTCTCTCCCCAATCTTGGTTTTGCCACTTACTGCCACTGTAAAATTAGAGAATGTCACCCCACACCCACCTTGGGCCTCACTTTCCTCCTCTGGACAATGAAGAAGTTGCATTAAATAAAGTCTCAGGTTTTAAATTAAGATCCAGTGGATTGTCCTGCAGCTAGGTTTTGCTAACACCACCAAAGAGATTCCAAGTCCCAGATACATTTCAATCCTGATTTTTAGTATGACTAATCTGTATTCATTTCAGAAAGTGGCCCTAATTTGCATTTAAATATTATTCATGGCTTTCAAGTGGTGGCCTTAGGAGGAGGGCTGATGCCCTCAAAATATTAAATAGGTTTCAGGAGTCAGTCAGGGGAGCTGGAATTATCCTCTTTCTTACATCTGCCCTGTGAGGTGGTGAGCTCTCTGTCTGCAGGAGTGTCCAAGCACAGTATGTCCAAGCACAGTTTTTTAATTGTTTTTTTTTTCATTCTATGAAACTGTGAGCTACAACTAGAAGAGACATCTGAGGAAGTGCAGTCCATCTGCCTTACTATATAGATAAGGAGCTTTAGGAGCTTACCAGAATTGACACAGGTAGTAAACAGGAGTAGCAGGATTTGAACACAAGTATCATCATCTTCAGCCTGGGGTAGCTGCCACTGCTGGGATGACTGCAACAAATGGACACTGTGCCCTTGGTAGGAGGAAGGAAGCAAGCAAAGAGGGGCTCTGGTCAAGTTTGCTACCTCTGTGTCTAGATAACTCCAGCTTTGAGAACTAGGAACTCCATATTTCTCCAATCTCTCTGATTCCCAAAAGCCTTCACCATTCCCAAAGCACTGTCATCGCAATAGCCCCCAGAACGTAAGGAGTAACAAAATCTAGGACCTTGGACGTGGGGTGTGGAGTGAAGTCAACCATGGGGGGAAGCTCATGAAGGAAGAGCTCAACTATCTGACAAGAACCAAAAAAGTTTCCAATAGGCTAGAACATGGTGCCAAATCAAATTAGATGGCATTCAGTAGGCAGACATGTCCAATGGTCACAAACACACAAGGGGCCCTGCAAATTGTCGTGGAGCTTGGGCAGATTTTCAGGTTCAGTATGAGCACACACGCCAGCTCACTGGTGTGGAAGCTAACAACAATAGCAATGACAACAACTCAAACTAGTAGAATCTTGAGCTTCATTAAGAAAAGAATAGATTCTAGGAATGAATGGTGATAATCTTTCTAGCTAGATCCTATCTTGAGTTTTGTAGAAAGTTCTAGGTGGCCCATTTTAGTGGCTAGAGATGTTCAAGAGAGGATGCAACCGTGAATGCAGGGGACTTCAAGTTTATACCAATATGAGAATTGGGCGCAAAAACTGGAGATGGAGAAAAGAAAGCTCAGGGGAAGATGGCAGCTATTTTTGAAAGGGGTTCACAGGGAAGAGGGATTTGCTTTGCTCTACTTGACTCCCTCACTGCTATAAAAAGCACTGTCTAAACTGCAAACTAGTTTTATCATAAGAGAAAAAAAGGAAAGATCCTGAAATAAGTGTCATGGATTAAATTTTGGACTTTGAGCCAGAAAGACCTAAACCCAAATCTTCCTACTGGCCGGACGGCCATGGACAAATCATGTTTCCCTATCTGTGAAACTGAGATAACAACTGAACCAGCTTCACACTGTTGATGTGAGAATTGGATGAGATAATATATGCTTTGCAAACCGTAAAGCACTATATAGAAATGTCAGCTATTGGAATTGACTCTTCTTTTTGGAAATCTGTAAGCAGGGTCTAGATGCCTGATCATCAGATCTGGATGGAGAAGAAGGCATTCTTGGAAACTGATTTTTGGATTTGATGGCCCCTAACCTATCCTCACAGCTCTGAGAACCAGTGATTCTGTGAAATTATACACACAAACACACATGCACTCACAGAACACCATGCATTGTGATATGAAATTGCTCTGTGATAGAAACCTGAGTTCATGAGTTCGTGATTCACGTAGAGATATCCTTTAACATGAGAAAAATTCAATTTATAAAAATAATTGTGTGTGTTTAGTTTTTAATTGACTGACCAGAACAAGTTATCCTTGGAATGTAGAATGAAGAGCAATGAGGACATATTATTTGTTTTTTTAAACATTTATTCATATTTATTTTTAACACAATTTTAGTATTTATTTTTTAGAAAAGTTAACATGGTTACATAATTCATGCTCTTACTTTCCCCTTCACCCCCGGAGATCCCCCACCCATGGCTGATGTGTATTTCCATTGTTTTTTTTTAATTTAAACATTTATTAATAATCATTTTTAACATGGTTACATGATTCATGCTCCTACTTTCCCCTTCACCCCCCACACTCCCCCAATCCATGGCCGATGCACATTTCCACTGGTTTTGTCATGTGTCCTTGATCAAGACCTATTTCCAAATTGTTGGTGGTTGCATTGGTGTGGTAGTTTTGAGTCCACATCCCCAATCATGTCCACCCCAACCCATGCGTTCAAGCAGTTGCTTTTCTTATATGTTTCCTCTCCTGCAGTTCTTCTTCTGAATGTGGGTAGCGTCTTTACCATAAATCCCTCAGAGCTGTCCTGGGTCGTTGCATTGCTGCTGGTACAGAAGTCCATTACATTCGATTTTACCACAGTATATCAGTCTCTGTGTACAATGTTCTTCTGGCTCTGCTCCTTTCGCTCTGCATCAGTTCCTGGAGGTCTCTCCAGTTCACCTGGAACGCCTCCAGTTTATTATTCCTTTTAGCACAATAGTATTCCATCACCCGCATATACCACAGTTTGTTCAGCCATTCCTCAATTGAAGGACATACCCTCCTTTTCCAGTTTGTTGCCACCACAAAAAGCGCAGCTATAAATATTTTCGTACAAGTCTGTTTATCTATGATACACATAGTACAAACCAACAATGGTATGGATGGATCAAAGGGCAGCCATTCTTTTACAGCCCCTTGAGCATGATTCCAAATTGCCAGCCAGAATGGTTGGATCAGTTCACAACTCCACCAGCAATGCATTAATGTCCCAATTTTGCCACATCCCCTCCAACATTCATTACTCTCCCCTTCTTTCATTTTAGCCAATCTGCTAGGTGTGAGGTGATACCTCAGAGTTGTTTTGATTTGCATTTCTCTAATTATTAGAGATTTAGAACACTTTCTCATGTGCTTATTGATACTTTTGATTTCTTTACCTGAAAATTGCCTATTCATGTCTCTTGCCCATTTATCAATTGGGGAATGGCTTGATGTTTTATACAATTGCTTTAACTCCTTGTATATTTGAGTGATTAGACCCCTGTCAGAGTTTTTCGTTATAAAGATTTTTTCCCAATTTGTTGTTTCCCTTCTGATTTTGACTACATTGTTTTTGTTTGTACAAAAGCTTTTTAGTTTAATA
>NC_058134.1:302597426-302631471 GCF_016433145.1 Gracilinanus agilis
TTGCCATATAATTGGGCAAAATAGTTTTTAATGATTGCCTTAATTTCCTCTTCGTTAGAGGTGAGGTCTCCCTTTTCATCTTTGATACTGTCAATTTGGTTTTCTTCTTTCCTTTTTTTATTAGATTGACTTTGTCTATTTTATCTGTTTTTTCAAAGTACCAGCTTCTATTTATTAATTCAATAGTTCTTTTACTTTCAATTTTATTAATTTCTCCCTTAATTTTTAGTATTTCTAATTTAGTTTCCATCTGGGGATTTTTAATTTGCTCAATTTCTAATTTTTTGAGATGCATGCCCAATTCATTAATCTCTGCCCTCCTTAATTTGTTAATATATGCACTCAAGGATATAAATTTCCCCCTGAGTACTGCCTTGGCCTCATCCCACATAGTTGGGTAGGATGTCTCATCATTGTCATTTTCTTCAATGAAATTATTGATTGTTTCTATGATTCTTTCTTTGACAAATTGGTTTTGGAGAATCATATTATTTAATTTCCAATTAGTTTTTGATTTGCCTGTCCAAGTGCCCTTATTAATTTTTATTTTTATTGCATTATGATCTGAGAAGGTTACATTTATTATTTCTGCTCTTTTGCATTTGTTTGCAATGGTTCTATGCCCTATAATATGGTCAATCTTTGTGAATGTGCTATGTGCAGCTGAAAAGAAGGTGTATTCCTTTTTGTCCCTATTTATTTTTCTCCACATATCAATTAGATCTAATTTTTCTAGGACTTCATTCACCTCTCTTACCTCTTTCTTATTTATTTTTTGGTTTGATTTATCTAGATCTGACAGAGGAATATTTAGATCTCCCACTAGTATGGTTTTACTATCTATTTCCTTCTTGAGCTCTGCCAGTTTCTCCTTTATGAATTTGGATGCTATGCCACTTGGTGCACATATATTGAGCAGTGTTATTTCCTCATTGTTTATACTGCCTTTAATCAGGATGTAATGACCTTCCCTGTCTTTTTTAATCATATCAATTTTTACTTTGGCTTTGTCAGAAATCACAATAGCCACTCCTGCCTTCTTTTTCTCATTTGATGCCCAAAAGATTTTGCTCAAGCCCTGAACCTTAAACTTGTGTATGTCCACCTGTCTCATATGTGTTTCTTGTAGACAACATATGGTAGGATTTTGGTTTCTAATCCACTCTGCTATTTGCTTCCGTTTTATGGGCGAGTTCATCCCATTCACATTCAGATTTATAATCATCAGTTGTGCATTTGCTGACATTTTCGTTTCCTCCCCTATTCCTATCCCTTCTCCTTAAACTATGTCCTTTAAAACCAGTGGTTTGCTATTAAGACCCTATCCCTTATCCCCTCCCTTGATTGACTTCCCTTTCTACCCCCTCTCTTATTCCCCCCCCTTTTTGTTTTTACGACCTTATGAATTCCCTCCCCCTTCTTCTCCCCTCCCTTTTTTTGACCTCCCCAATCCCCTGTTTCCCTTGATTTATCCCTTCTGACTTTCTCAGAAGGGTTAGATAAGAGTTTTATGTCCCAATGGATTGTATAGCTACTCTTCCCTCTCCGGGTTGATTACACTGAGAGAAAGGTTTGATTATTACCTCTTAATGCTCTCTTCCTCTCCTTCTTATAATAGTATTTGTCCCCTCTCCTTCCCATACCCTCTTTGTGTGTAATAGAATGTCCCGATTCCACGTACCTTCCATGCCGCACCCTGTTGTGGGGTTCCTCCATTCGTCTGGACTTGTTTTTATGTCCCCTTGAGGAGTTTTGTGTGTTTCGGTCAGGAGAGGTTAAGAGCTGCTTTTTACTCTGCCGCCATCTTAACCCGGAACTCCTCCATTCATTTCCATTGGTTTTAACATGTGTCATTGATCAAGACCTATTTCCAAATTGTTGATAGTTGCATTGGTGTGGTAGTTTCCAGTCTACATCCCCAATCATGTCCGCCTCAACCTATGCATTCAAGCAGTTGTTTTTCTTCTATGTTTCCACTCCTGTAGTTCTTCCTCTGAATGTGGGTAGTGTTCTTTTCCGTAAGTCCCTCAGAATTGTCCTGTGTCATTGCATTGCTGCTGGTACAGAAGTCCATTACATTCTATTTTACCACAGTGTATCAGTCTCTGTGTACAATGTTCTCCTGGTTCTGCTCCTTTCACTCTGCATCACTTCCTGGAGGTCTTTCCAGTTCACATGGAATTCCTCCAGTTTATTATTCCTTTGAGCACAATAGTATTCCATCACCAGCATCTACCACAATTTGTTCAGCCATTCCCCAATTGAAGGGAAGACCCTCATTTTCCAGTTTTTTGCCACCACAAAAAAGCACGGCTATAAATATTTTCGTACGTATCTGTTTATCTATGATCTCTTTGGGGTACAAACCCAACAATAGTATGGCTGGATCAAAGGGCAGGCAGTCTTTTATAGCCCTTTGAACATAGTTCCAAATTGCCAGCCAGAATGGTTGGATCAGTTCACAACTCGACCAGGAGGATATATTATTTGGAAGTTGACTTTTCCTTAATATGTAAAAAGAGGAACAAACAAACTAACCTTCTGCTAACTGTTGGGAAAAGTAGCCAGCTCTCCTGGGAGGTGTCCAAGCAGATGCTACATGACCACTCCTAAGAGATGTCATAACAGGGGGAAGGGGAATAATAATTCAGAATCACCAAGTTTCCCAATTGGAAGTAGTCTCAGAGTTCTTCACCTCAAGACTATATGGAGTAAGCATCCCCTGGCACATAGTAGGTGTCTATTGTTTTGTTGCTGATTGATTGATCACACCATCCACCACGAGGAACCATCAAGCCTACCCTTTAAGGTCTTCGATGATGGAGATAGACCTCGCTCCATAAAGACTTATCCCAGTCTTCTTTCGGACAACGCTGACTCTTCAGAAGCTTTACCTTACTTCCATCATGCCAAAATCAATAATGAAAGTTCCAAAACAAAACAAAGTTCAAAACAAAAACAATAGCAGTCAAGTAAAATCTGCTTGTCAGACAATTCTCAGGCTGCCGGGCCCACAACGAAAAATGATTCTTGCCTTCTGTGTTTCCAGAGAATGGCAAGCTACATGGAAAGTGACATTGTGGGATTAGAGGCTGTCCAAGAGGTTTGAATGGGAGAAATAAATGAGCAGGCTCTGGCCAAAGCTATACTGGGAAGGCCCTGAATTATAAATACAAAATTGTGTAGTCAATTCTGTACAAAACCACTGAGGTTATTGCAAAGTAGGAAAAAAATGTAATTGAATTTCTGCGAGCATGTGTGTACTCAAGCAGAGCCCCACGCAAGGACTTTCCCCGCCTTGGATAGGTTGGCTATGGAACCCAGAAAAGCCTGAATTGCATTTTCTGAATCTCTCTGTAGCCATACACAGAGAGCAGAAGAGGAGCAGATACCAGGGCTATTCAAAGGGGAATGTGGGGCTATTTTTAAGCAGTTATCTGCATGACACACATGCTGTGTATATATTATAACACAAACAATGAAACTGGAATAGAAAGATTCACAAAAAATCTAGATAAATTCAAGGATGATAGATCCATAGCACAGGATTAGGAAAAAATCCAGGGATTGGGGTGGGCGCAAGGGGTTGAGTGGTCCTTGTCTCCGAGGTTCACAGCAGAAAAGATGACCAGGACATGTTGTTGTTGCACTGTTAGGTTATATTACAGATGGCCTTATGCTATAATACATCATTCATTCCCTTATTATATGGTGTTATGTTACATTAAATCCTTTATTACATTATATAATAACACAGACAGTTATTATATATGATATATTATATTATATATGAATGGGGCAGTTTGAGATAGTGCGTAGAGAGTTGACCCCAGAGTCTAGAAGCCCTGGGATCAAGGCCAACTTCGGATGCTTTCTTACTGTATGACCTTAGGCAAGTCAGTCTCTCAGTGCCTTGGGTTTGTCTCTAAGACTATAAATTGTAGAAAAGGTTGGCAGAAAGAATCTACTCATGGAGAGCTCCCTATCCAAATGGAATTACAAGTCCAGCTTCAAAATGAATGCATTCTTGATGTAGTGAATGGATTCATGGTGCTGTTTTATCCTCTTTCTAGATTTATTAGGTCCATGAGGCCAAAAACCAACTATCAATCCTTCCCCCCAGTTCTCTGTGTCAATCATTGTTACATGACTATTCTTTGATTGCCAGCCACACTCGTTATTTGTGATGAACTTGCAGTCCACTAAAATCCCCAGGTCTTTCTCATCAGTAACCCAACCACACTGCCCCCATCTCGTAATCGAGATACCTTTTTTAACCCATGTAGAATTCTTTACACTTACTTTTGCAAAATGTCATTTTGTCCTATTTGGTCCAAAATTCTGGTCCTTTAAGACTTTTTAGAATCCCGACTCTGACATCCATTGTGTTAGTTATCCATACTAGTTTTGTGTCTTCTGCAAGGTTGGTAAGCAGGACATCTGTTCCTTCATACAAATCACTCATCAAAATGTAAACACTGAAAACTAAGCACGGAGGTCTGGGGTACTCTGATGGAGAACTCTGTTCACACTGACTTCTATCTTTTAATGGCTGCTTGTTTGGGTCCAGTCATTTAACCAGTTCTGAATCTCCTAAAGTAGGTATACTGTGCCTTAGTCCACAGATTTACATCTGATAGACATAGATGCCTTGCATTCCAGACTTTTCCACCAGAGCATCAAAGTCAAGTTTACCAATCCATAGTGTAAAGACTCCTCCTTCATCTTTATTTTACTTTATTTTTTAAAATTGGAGCCACGCTTGCCTTCTCTGTTCTCAAAGGATCTCTCTTTGTTTTCTAAAAATTTTCAAATACAGTTGAGGAACCAAGGTTTAAGCAAGTAAAGAGATTAGGTCAGGCACAGAGAAGGTCTGGTCCATTGGAAGAGAGAGCAATTGGATAGATAGAGTTCAGGATGCTGGGAAGCCCCAGGGAGAGCAATAGTTTAAATCTCAGCCAGAGGTCAAGAGTTCTCATCTTCTAGGCAAAACTATCTTACCAGTGAAAAGTGCTATCTGGAGCCCAGAGGCAGATTGGGACAGATTGAAAGCTATTGTTTTGTGACATATGTGGCTTCATAGACAAAATATATGTGGGTATTTGAGGTATGGAAAAATGTGCGCGCAATGTCATTTTAGAAAATGCTTGTAAGAAAAAGAATTCTTGTCAATATGGGGATTCGATGGTAGGAGGGAGGCAGAGATAAAACAAGAGGGGGATATTAAGGCACCAAGAACCTGAGAAGATTTTTTCCTTTCCATCTCCTACCAAGAGAGCTTTAAGGTTTAGCCTAAAGAAAAGAAGGCTTGGAATGAACATGATAGCTATCTTTTACGATTTGAATGACTGTCATGGGGAAGAGGGATTAGACTTATTCTGCCTTTCCCCACAGGGCAGAAAGAGGAACAGTAGGAAGAGACATACATAGGATTAAAAGTCAAGGAAAAAGGAAAACTCTTTAACAGTTTGAACAGTTCTATATCCAAATATAGAACGAGATGTCTTGGGAGATCATGAGCTTCCTGGCAAGTTTGCACATAGATGGTGTATGACCACTTGTTATGCGTGATACAAGGAAGATCCTTTAGATAAAGGATAAATGAGGTTCAGATAAGTTTAGATAAAGGTGGAATGAATCAACCTTGAAGATGGCTCCCAGCTCTGAGTTTTTAGAATCATGTGACATAGATATTTAGCTGTGTTGACTTCTCCAGTTTCCCTAACTTGTATTTTTCCCCACTACTGATGCCTCCCAATTTAATATGTTTATAGGAGAAATGGAGAATCCACTATAGCTTCTCTAAGACCAACTGAGTAAACCAAAACATGCCATCACAGGGAATATGATGATAAAGAACAGCCATACATGGAAAGGATTTGATGTTCTCCTTGCCAAGGGAAAGCAAGTATCAATGGCCGAACCTGTCCCACTCCAGTGGAAGTGAAGTTCTTGCTCTTCCTTTGACACTCTTCCCTGTTCTCCTCTGCCCAGTGCTTTGCCACCACCCAAGCACTGCAAATGGTTTCACTGCCACAGCCTTTCCTTTCTGCAGGGCTGCCTACGTGGCTTCATTCATCTACTCATTTAGCCAGCATCCATTCATCCCTTCCTTCCTACCCACCCCACCCTGGGGCCCACACAGTGAGGCAGAAATGAGTGTCCAACCAAAGTGAGTGAGTAGGTGAAAATATAGCAGCCTTCTGACCCCCTATCGCTGCTCGCCCCTCCCTGCCAGGACATAGTAATAAATGGCCGAGTTGCCCACAATGTTCTGGTTCTTCTGGTGCCTAGGCCATGGCAGGAAATGGGTTTGGTGGGGATGCTGGTCCAACAGTTATGTTCAAGTGGGTCCCATCTGAGCTACTGCAGATAGCAGAAGGGGACAGGGTGCAATCATGTCTGAGGGACAATTCTGAAAGACTCGTGGACTTAGAGTGAGTAGGATAGGAAAAGAGGCATCTGCCAGTGGGTGGGGGGCAGTCTCTCTCTCTCCCATTAGAATGTAAGCACTTGGAGGTGAGGAAGTTTTTTTTTTCTTTTTTTCTTTGTATCCTCAGCACTTTGCACCGATCTTGGCTCATAGGAATTCATTAGTAAGGGCTTGTTGAATGATTTCAAGTGAATGAAGTTAAGGGACCTGGCTTCCAATCTGGGCTCTGCTGCTCACCTACTCTGGGACTTTAGAGATAAGTAAATCAATTTCATGACTTTGTAAGTGCCTGATTACAAAGAAACTCATACAAAACATCTTATCAGGTGGGCATTTAACCGACCTAATTCTATCCCATTGATCAAACATTGCTCCTTTACACTCTAAAGGTCTTTCCCTCTCAGTATTTCAGTTTGTTGCTCTGTGAAATGAGAGAGCTGAACTGGTGGGTCTTTAAAGACCTTTCTATCTTCCAATCCTATGATCTGATAAGTCTTTAAAAGCGTGGGGTGATCATGCAACTGCTCACCACATCCCAGAGGAAGGGGACATTGGAGTCCCCATTTGGGCTTGAAAGCTTTCAGTTATGGACAAGTGAAGGGAAGTTTGTTCTTTGATAGAATCTCAACATGGGAAGGCTCTTGAGAAAATCAACCTAGATAATAGAAAATCAAATCTAGATACCACAGCTGAAAGACATGGAGCTATCGAAGTGTGGCAGTGCATAGAGTGCTGGACCTAAGTCCAGAAGGCTGACCCTCATATTTGCTATTTGTGATGCCATTTCTCTGCCTCAGTTTCCTCATCTAAGTGGGGAGAGTGATAGCACTTCCCTCTCATGGTTCTTGTGAGGATCAAATGAGTTAACATCTGGAAAGCCCTTTGTAAATCTTAAAGTGTTATACAAATTCTAGCTATTATCTATCCCTACCACCACCATCATTATCATCATCACCAACAACATTTTGAATTGCACTCCCTCATTTTCCAGGGCAGAAAAATAGGTCTTGCTATAAATATGAGTTAATCTGGGATCCATGAATATGTGGTACCATTTTGATAACTATTTCAATATAATTGGCTTCTTGGTATTTCTGAATATTTTGTTATGTGCAGTTTTGAGGAGGAATCCAGGGGCTTCAGCAGGCTGCCCAAAGGGAGCTTGTTACACACAAACCTTACGTCATCCAAGGACCTCTTTATTTCATGGATCTGTTTTCTTGCAACTAGAGGTGAGAGGAACCTAGAAGACATCCTCATCCTGCCTTTCCTAGGACCACAATATAGATTTAAATCCAGAGACGGCACCAGAACATGTATGTTGCTCATGTGGATGAAAATTGTTACAATACAATAGGGAAAGAATACCCTCAGGATCCTCTATCTTGTGGAAAGTTACCAAAGACAAGAAGCCTTTGGAAGACAGACAAGATATATTTTAGGTATTGTCCCTGCCCTTCTGTAGCTGGTCTGGAGATAAGACACAAATGTAGATGAATTAGAGGGTAGGACCCAATATGTTTGTCTGGTCTGAAGGGGAAAGTGAAAGCAGAGAGAGGAATCAGAGGAAGCCTCTTTGTGGATGTGGCATTTGAATTGGGCTTGAAAGACCAGGTAGGAATTAATTAGATGAGAAATGGAAGGGCATTCTCTGCAGAGGGGAAGGCATGAGTAGTGGTAATGTATCAAAAATGATAAGGGTACAAAGAAGAATACATGCAATCAGGAACATAGAGCATATGGAGGGGGCTAATATGAAGTGAGGCTGGAAAAGGAGAGTTTTGCCAGATTATGGGAGACCTTGAATGTCAGGCAGAAGATTCTGAAGATAGAAGATGTTTTAGAATAATGGTTTAATCAACACTTGAGGGAGATCCATCTGGAAGCCCATCCGTGTGTGTGTGTGTGTGTGTGTGTGTGTGTGTGTGTGTGTGTGTACAGTGAATTAGCTCAGTAAGAGTGTAGAGGCAGCAAGTACAAATAACTAATAATGAGGGCCAATGCTAGGCATCAGGGCATTCCTGATGTTGGCTTCCATGAGAAATACTGGTATTCTTTGTAGGATGGACTTCAGTTGTTGAAAATACACTAGTTTTTAAAGTCATGGGGCATGAATTGCTAGTTAGAGGCAGGGCATGGTGGAAGGATCCTGAGATGCCAAGGCATACTACACCATCCTTAGAATCTCACAGTAGGAACTGCATTGTTTATAAAATATAGGTGAGAGACTACAGAGCAGAAGTTTTTACCAAGACTCAGCTTTGGGTGGGTTCAGGTTTTTCCCTCAGTACTTTAGCCTAAGATCCTCCAGATGGCCCTCTCGACTATTTACTCCTCATTCTTTGCTCTGACCTTTTGGCCAGCCCATATTCTCTTCGTGTTATACCGTTCCTCTGTAGCATCCTTTCCTCCTGTTCTTCAATGGTTATCTCTTGTAGTCTGCTTGAGACCACTACACACCCCTCTATTCCCTGTCTTTAGTTGTTTAGAGGTAATGGTGTTCCATAGGGCAATACTGAGAAATGTTTTTAATGGAAAAATGGACCTTTTGAGATTGTGGGAAGCTCCTGTGAGTTTGGGTGAATTCCTTACATATCCTTATCTTGATTTTTGACTACTTTTCTTGTTCCTGTTGTGAAACCTCAAACTAAGGCTTAGAGCATGGAGGGCAGTTTGGGGCAATTGAACGATCTCTGGATTTAGGGTCAGAAGGGACATAGGTTTGATTCGCCACATTAACATTCTCTGGAAAGCCCTATTCTTATGCTTGATTGTAGTTTAGTAAGTGACCCTGGGTTCAAGATTCTTCTTCCCATAGCACAAGGTCTGACATGCAGATTCTACAAGACTGGAAAGGCTTCAGGTTTGGCAACAGAAATAGCCCGAGTCCTTTTTCTGAGCACCATCCTAGCTAAGCCCAGAAAGCTAGCCACATCGCCAGAGTTATAGCATCTTGGTGATGGAGCTTCTTTGGATATGGAATAAATAGACAAAAAACAAATCCAAGATTCTTAACTACAAAGGTTGGGGAGAAAGGGCACTAGCATTGGGGGAGATCAGGAACAGCTCCACAGGAAGAGTGCTACATAAGCTACATCATGAGAGACAGGAGGCATTCTGTGATACTGACTGAGCTGAAGTGGGATGATAAAGGGATCCAAGACCCTGAATATCGATTGAAAGAAATGGGGATGTTTAGCCTGGAGAAGAAACTAAGAAGGAAGGAGGATTACTGCCTCCTAGAATTAAAAAAAAACAAAAACATTATACTTAAGAGGAATTATCTTTGTTCTGCTTGGGTCTAGAATTATAACGCATTTATATAAAATTTTAAGGCTTGCAAAGTGCTTTCCAAATCTTTCCTTTATTCTTGCAACTCTGACAGGTAGATACTATGATTATCTCCCATGAACAAGTAAAGAAATTGAGATAGTTAGGTGATTGCCCAGTGTTATGCAGCTAGCAAGTGTCTGAAGCTGCATTTGAATGCAGATCTTCCGGATTCCAGGTCCAGTGCTCTATCCACTGGATTATCTGGGAACAGTGGGTAGAAAGGCACATTATGCCTGGATGTTAGGGATACTTTCCAAGAATTGAATCAGAACTTTCAAAAGGTAAGGCAAAGCCGATTTGGGAGGTAGTGGGTATCCCTCTCACTAAAGTTTTATTTTATTATTTTAAAGAAGAAACTGGAATCATCACTTCTTTTTGCCATTATAAAATTTATTTTTGGCCAGACAACAGTTGGGGTATGTTGTCTCTGGGATTCTGTGCAGTGACCTGGAATCGGCTCTAGTCCAACCTCTCTCTGAATGAAGCAACCTCCACCACAGTATCTCTGACAGGTAGTTATCCAGCTGCTTGAACACCTGCAATGACAAGGAACTCACCACCTCAGGAAACAGCCCAATCAATACAATTGTACTCAACAGACATTAATTGAGTGACTATAACATTCAGAGCACTCCGGGAGATAGAGAGATGAATAAAACATGCTCTCTGCTATCTTAGTGCTTACAGAGGAAATGTGGCATGTAGAACAATAACTACATAGGAAGCCGACTATGGTATTATGGTAGTCGACAGATGGGAGACTACTTCCATTGGGGTAGATCATGGGCTATATGCCTAAGAGAAGAGGAAGATTAAATCATGAGATGTCATCATAGTAGCATTTGGCCATAGATAATTTATTGGAGTTTTTGCAATTATTAAAAAGGGACTCCAATTGAAATTATGAATAATAACCATCACCTTTCTGTGGAGCTTTAAGATTTGCATAATACTCTCTTCTCATAAAACCTTTAAAAATTATTTAATGCAACTATGATCTCCATTTTTCTGAGGAAAAAGCTGAAGCTCATTGTGCCTTGCTCCAATTCACACAGCTGCAAAGTGTTAGAATTAGGAATCAAACCCAGATCTCTTGGGATTCCAAGTCCAAGTCTTGTACACTATACTGTCCTCAGTGTGTCAAACCTTTTTTTGAGGCTAAACAGAAATTAAAAAAAAGAGAAATACCTTAAAAGACTAACGAGGATGCATAGGAAATTCACCAATCAAGATCACTTTTTCTTAATGACATAGAAGATGGAAACAAGAACAAGTAAAGCGGAATGGGTGCACTGCATGACACTCATATGCAAGAACAGTTTTGGGATTGCTTAAGCTTAGAAAAATAATTGAGGCCAATGTGAAAAGCTAGAGAACAAAATACTTATACTTGGGGGAAGTGGGGAAGATAAAATAAGCTGCTTAAGATGAAAAGGCTAACAATGACTGACAACAGAGAAGTGAAGAAGATGCTTATCTCAGAATTTGCTTATGTCTCCTCCATCAGGGGGAAAAAGTCTTTGACTTAGAAAAGACAAAAAAATGGTTAATAAAGAATTAGTGCCCAATATAAGACAAGAGGTAGTAAGAGGTCACCCTGATGCTCTCAATGACTTGATGTTACCAAACCCAGATGAACTACATCCTTGGGGTACTGAAACATCTGGTGACTGTTGATTGTAGAGCTGCTTGCAGTGAAGTCTGAATGGTCATGGTCTCCATGTGAGAAGTACTGCAAGATTGCAGAAGGGTACACATTGCCCTCATTTTTGAAAGGAAAGAGAATAGAGATGGCAAACTCTTCTTAAGTAATTGTGACTTCATTTCCTAGCAAAATCCAAATCACAGCATCAAATGGATTGTTAGATGGAAAAAGACAGTTATCACAGATAGCCAACATAACTTCCTCAAAAACATGTTATTCCAGTCTAGCCTTACTTTCCATTTTTGGTAGGAATTTTAAATGTAGATAAAGTGAATACTGGAGACATTGTGTGCCTGAATTTCAGTGAAGTACTTGAAAAAGATTTCATACTATTGTTATCAATAAGATGCAGAGATGTGGTCTATGACAGAACCCTAAGGTGGAGCGGAAACAAGTTGAATGGCAAGGGCAAAAGAGTGGTTCCTGTTGATTATGAAAGACATCTCCTCTGTAGTGTCCAGAGCTTTACCTTTAGCACCTGGTATGCAAAACTCATCAGTGACTCGGATAACCATAGAGATATCATCCTTATCCAATTTGCCAGTGACAGGAAGTTGGGAGCAACAGTTAACATTTTGTCTGTCAGAATCAGGATCCAAAAAGATATTGATGCCCAAGAATAATGGGCCAGATTTGGCAAGATGAAATGCAATCAGGGCAAATATGAAGTCTTACCCTGGAATTGGAAATTCTCTATTTCTCAAGTACAAAATGAGTTAAGTGTCACGGGACAAAATTTCATTTGAAAAAGAGCTAGGGATTATAGTGCATTATCACTTCAATGTATGAATAAACAGTGAGACATGACAACAGCAACAACAAAAACCCAATTTTAGACTCCATTCAGATATACAGAGAAGTTCTAGCTGAGAGCCCCAGTGATTTTTTTTTCTTCCTACTATGAGATTTCACATGTAGATCAATTTACAGATGATGAGAAAATCTGAACCTGCCACCAAGACCCTATAAATCCTGAGATTAACTCCTTCCCTTCCCCTTGCCTCAATTTCCAAATCTGCAGGTGATTCGACTTGATGATTTCTAAATTCCTTTCAACACTATTATGCTTCCTTTCTGAATTGGGATGACTTTTCTAAGATACTTACTTCATCAGCTTTGGCAGAATGTCTTCAAGCACACTTAAATTGCATAGCAGTGGCAACCAGGCATGCATTCTCCCAACATCTAGCCCTTTGCTTTCCGTGTAGCCTTGAAACCGTAGTAGGATTTATTAAGTGCATGGGCTATGTACTTAATTGGGTCAATCCTTTTAAGCCCCCTCAGCACTTTAGAATCTTGGGCACTGCTGAAATATCTTCAGGAGGTCCTAATGTAGATTAACTGATCCTCTTGGCTTTATTGATTATGTCAAGGTTCAGTTTATCACGCTGATGTCTGGGGAAAAAAATCTTAAATAAATATTTATCATCAGATGATCAGTCTCATTCTCTTTAGGGGAAGAATTAGAAAAAAAAAATCTTGGGTAAACAGTCAGGCTTATTCAGCCCTGCACAGAATACCATAAAAAGCTCTCTTTCTAGAGTCCCCTGAGGGAGAGATTTTGTATATCATTCAAAGTCAATCTCATTACTATCACTATTTAGATAGCAAACACATGTATATGGCCATAGGAACGTGTTTTGTATGTGGCATCAGATAAAGTCTGACTAATGTCTGCAACTGAAAAGATTTAGCAAATTCACTCTTAGTCGTCTGTTTACACTTCTCTTAGCAAAGCTAATTGTTAGTTTCCCAAAGCAAAGACTTCTGCCTTGATTAGGCCATTAGAGAAGGATAATTATTATTATAACAACAACTAATGTTTATACAGTGATCCACGGTTTATTAAGGCTTTCCCTACAAACATCCCTTTGAAAGAGGCAGCAGGAGTGTTGGTAGCCCTATTTCATAGTTGAGGAAACTGAGGCTCCAGGAGGAGAAGACATTTGCCAAAGGTGCAGAGGCAGAAACACACATGGAAATAGAATCTTCTAACTCCCTGTTTCTTGCTTGTTTGACTAGAGCAGTGATGGCGAACCTTTTAAAGGCTGAATGCCCAAACTGTGACCCTCCCTTTACCACCACCACTACCTTCCCCCCCTTACCCCAGACAGAGGAGAGAGGAAGTACTCCATTGGGCTATTGGGCAGAGGGGTGGGTAATGTGAGAAACATCCTTAGGGGTGCATGAAGAGGGGAAGCGAGCGGCCCCCTCTGGAATGCTCCAGCTCACATGCCACAGATTCGCCAACATGGCACTAGAGCAGACATTAGAAGACACGTTTTCAAGATGACTGGGTGCATGTTTGTATTTTCCAAGAGTACATGACTGTCACAAGTCTTATATTTCATATAGGATCTTTTGGCTTAGATCAGGAAAGGATATTAGATTTAAAAAAAAAAAAGATTAGATTCAAAAGATCTAATTCAACTCTTTTATTTTTTGTAGGTGAGCATATTGAGGTTCATGAAGTTACATTACCTGTCCACTATTTCAGCTCTTTTTAAAAAAGAGTGATGATCTTGTGAGTGCCTTCAATGGCTCTTACCTCCACTGGGGCGGTTCACAGCCCATGTAGAGTCTCCCATGGTCTTCCACAATTCATAGATCTAAAGATAATCAAAGCATTATGCTAGCTAAGACTCTGACTTTCGATCTCTTCACATTTCCTGGGCACCACTGAAGCTCTCGGGCTGTTTACCAGTTAATCCCTTTCTCTTGATATAGAACTAGTCCATCTTCATGGTGACTGACCACTTGCTCAGTCACATCCCATATATCACTTCTTATCTTTTAAAGAAGGGTTTACAACTTGGAGTCTGTTCATAGTTTTTAAGGGACTCACAAATTTGTAGAGGAAAAAATATACATATTTATTTTCACTAACATCTGAGTGAAAATTTGCATTTCCTATATTCATGAATTTGTTATATATGTATTATAATGCACATGTACATATGTACATATACATATGTATGTATAAACATGATTTTGAGAAGGGATCCATAAATTTCACCAGGCTTCCAGTAGGATCCATGGCAAAAAACAAATCAGGTACCACTTCCCTAATATACCATTGAGAATCTCTTGTAGCCTACTTGTGTCTACCAGCCATCTCTCCCCTGCTCTTGGAGTATCCTACAAACCTTATTTTCCTGGGATTCTATTGTTCACAGATTCATAAACATACAGCAACACCAAGAGAACAGTTGTCTGGAAAATAGAACTGTTCATGGCAAGGAGCAGTGTGAGATGCTTAAAGCACTACCCATTTTCCCAAATGAAATCCATCTGGTTCATTTCCTACCCACCTCCACTTCCAATGAATTCTGGACCCAAACCATTATCCCTTTATAATTCTTGGCCCTGGTATCCTCACTAATATATAAACTCATTGTATTGGTCATACATCTCCATGTCATAGTCTGGGCAATAGACATCTTTCATCCATTTAGTTTTTCTCCTATGGATTGTTAGGTCAATTTTTTTTTTTACTAATAATGGATTTTATCCTTATATAGAAGTATCTGGAATTGTGTCAGCCCATATGGAAAACCTCTTTTACACCTGGATCCTATATAGGATGTTGTCTATGACAATATGTCTATTGATGTTAATAATCAGATAGTCATTGATGTTACAACCTTTATGGTTGTATTTATCAAAGAATCTTTTATGCTCTTAGGTCATTGTACATAATATTTCATAGTAGAAAAGAACATTTAATGTTACATTTTGTTGTGTTGATTGCTTTTGAATTATTTTTGTCTTGTTTGTAATCTTAAAAGAAATGCAAGATGTGTACTTTTTATTTTTTTGCAAAATTGTGGGATATCTTGTTGAGAATCCATATCAAAACGCTTCCTGATCCCATCTGATGCTTTCAGCAAGGATATTCTCAATATGTTTGTGGGTGTAGATCAATCCTAAAAAGATTAACTATAAGACCAATGAGACAGTACTTTACTGATGTCATTATTTTCTCACATCATAATTTGTCTTACTTTACTTTTATTTTTGAATTCTTTTTTTTTTTTTTTTTGCAAATCTCTGCCTGCTTCAGATACCTTCTGAAAGTTCCCTCTATACTTTCTAGATTGTATCACCTCCATCATATTGACTTGTCTGGTCCATCCTCTTTCCCTTAATTAATCTTATCAAATATTGCTTCTTTTTTCATAGCAGAAATTGAGGTGTCAGGGTCCAAATTTGATAATTCCACTGTCCTTAATGATAAAAATAGGTGGTTGCAGAAATATTCACAGATCTGTTCCATTTTCAGTCTCTTTGCTTTCCTCCTATCAGTTTCATCCAAGAATATACTCTTGAGTTCATATGGCTTATTTGGGTCTCAAGCTTTCTATATAGAATGGCTCTCACTTCCCCTATTTTATTCTATTTTATAAAGCAATGCTGCTCCCAATCTTCTACCATCTGACTCTGTAGTGTTTTATAAATGAATTTGTATTGAAAACCAATGTTGCCCTTTGTTGTCATCTCTCAAGGTCAAAGGTTTTTTAGCTAAGGCAGTTTTTGTAATCATTTGGCCTCCTTTTTAATAAGAATTGGTTTATATAAGTTAAATTCTAAGAAATGGTGATTTATTACATTTTTCAATTTTCTTTCTATTTTTCTTCAAAAGCTCTCTTCAATTTGTTGGATTGAAGCTCTTTTAGTCATATTAGGTTTTTCCTTATCTTCTCCTTTCTCCTTATCTGAGGTTCAATTTGCCCTTTGCTCTAATAACTTTCCCTTGTCAGCTCTTTCTCTTAGAATCTTATGTCTCTAAGACTCAAATAAATCTCTCCTGGGACGTCCATTAACCAACAGAAGTTCATACCTTCTCAGATTTACTGAAAACGTCTTTGTACTTACTTTCTGCATAAAAGTTACCTGCCCCCACCCCACCCCACCCCAGTTGAATGTAAGATGCCTAATGGCTTGGATTCTTCAGGTTCAGTCTTTGAATTCCCAGTTGTTAACACAAGTTCTTGGAATATTCTTCATATTTGTCTATCACCTCTTTTTCATAAACTTGGTTACATTCTTCATTACTGGTTATCTGTAATCTGTGATGATTAGAGTTCTCAAATCTTTCACAATTGTACATTTTTTTTATATTGATATGATATAAACTGTTCCTCGGTTATTCTCATTTTCCTCTGCATCAGTTCAGATAAATCTTCTCAGATTTCTCTAAAACCATCTCTTTCTTAATTTCTTATGGCTCAAAATTATTCCATTACATTCATATAACATACTTTTCTAGCCATTTTCCAATACATGACCACCCCCTTAACTTCTATCTCTTTACCATAAAAAGAGTTCCTATAAATAATTGAGTACATATATGAACTGTTCTTTTCTTTTATCTGTTTCAGACAAAAGCCTGGTGCTGTTATCATTGAGTCTAAGTTATTTAATAAATACTTGCGTAATTGAATTGAATTGAACAGCTATTGAAAAACTAAACTAGTTCTTCTATGACTAACAATAATAATCAGCAGTTTTCTCTGTTAAATGTGGTCGATTTCATTTTGTGAGTGTGTGTGTGTGTGTGAGAGAGAGAGAGAAGAGAGAGAGAGAGAGAGAGAGAGAGAGAGAGAAGAGAGAGAGATTTTGTACAGTGGTCACTGTACCTTCCCACCCTCTTTATAGGAGAAAGCATTAATGCTACATAGGAATGAGGCCCTTGAATAGCTTAAAAGACTTTGGCCTCTTTGGTTTCTCAGATGTTAGCCAACTTCCTTTACAAAATTTTGCTCAGAAGGCTGAGGGACTTATGAGAAAAAAAACCTAGCTACATTCAGAGGAAGAATTGTGGGAGGAGAAACCCAGAAGAAAAACAACTGCTTGAGCACATGGGCTGATGGGGATATTATTGGGGATGTAGACACTAAACGATAACTCTAGTCCAACTATCAATAGTATGGAATTAGGTCTTGATCAATGATACATGTAAAACCCAGTGGAATTGTGTGTCAGCTAAGGGGGATTAGGGGGGCTTGGGGGAGAGGGAAAGAACATGAAATATGTTACTATGGGAAAATATTCAAATTAAAAATTAAAAAAATAAATAAAATAAAATAAACATGCCACACATTAGGAGCTAATAGGTAAGTAAATACCTGTATAAATTCCCTAAAAAGTGAACAAGAATGGAGAATGATTTTCCTGATAAATGTGGGCCTTTGTGGTGATTATGTAAATTATCTTGGAATTGAAAACACCAGAGGTTGGCTGGATTCAATTTCATGATCATTGGTCATACATATTTCATTTGGAAAAAGGGAACAAAGATTTTTTTTAATGAACCCAGTGTTCTTCAATCTTCTTTCCCTAAATAACCAAAACAACAGTCTGTAGTGATATTGATACATTATGAAACAAATGAACATGTCATAATGTATATTATTTCATTTTCCCTTCCATTTTACCCTACAATAAAAAGAAAGGTCTTTGTTCAATTCAAAAAAAAATTTGCTCAGGCCCATCTTACCTTTGAGGGATCCATATGAAATAGGAAGAGATCTGGCCATGAAAAATTCACTTGTCTTTCCATTATTCTATGCTGACATCTGAGATCTCCAAAGCAATTTGGCATGTTCTCTGATCATCTTTAGAAGCTACATTGTATGGGGCAACATTTTCAGTGTCAATGTTTACAATGAATGCATAAAACTTTACTTAATTCAAACTGAGATTGGAATTTTAGACAGCAGACTAATCAAGCAGTTTCCTAATTGTATTTCCCTAGTGTAGACATTAATTACCATTTTGTCTCCAGTCATCACCAAGGTATCTATCTATCTGTTTCGGGTTGCTGCCCAGGATCACTTGTTGAAGATGATAAAATAATAATAATTCAAATGAAAATAACATTTTAAGGTTCACAAAGTGCTCCCCTTGCAAAGCCCACCTGAGCTAGACAATGCAAGCATTCTCATCCCAGTTTCACAAATGATGTCCAAGTTGTCTTCCAGTATCATTTTTTGTCTGAATCCAGTACTCTTTCCATTTTATCTGGCAACCTTTCTATATGGCATTTTTACTGAGGTAACGGTCAGACTAGATGACATCTGAGGTATTTTCTACCACTGTGATCTTGGGTTACTCAAGTAACCTCTTAAGGCCTCAGTTTCCTTATCTATAAAATGAAAGGTTTGGGTGAGATGACTTCTACTGTGCCATTTAGCTCTAAACCAGTGATTCTATGACTTCCCTGGGCCTCAGTTTCCTCATGCGTAAAGCAAAGGTTTTGGACAAAAAGATTTCTGATGTGATCTATAGCTTTCATTTCTTTGATTACTTTTACTTCCAGGTATGCAGTTAATCTTCTAATCTTGCTCATATAGGAGGAACAAAAGAATTCAGGATATTATGAAAATCCTAGGAGACAAAAAAAAATCCTCTCAAGAAAAAAGAAATATTTTGTGACCATGTTTGACACCTGGAAAGTTCAGAGACAAAGTTCACTAAATGTCTCAAGATCATCCTATTTCCATTAATAAAAATTCAGTTCATAATGGAATGATCAGAGTTTGTCATTTATTTCCAAATCTAGGAAAATGATTTTTTAAACAAAATTGGATGCTTTCATGTAGGAAAAAAATCTCCACAACATATTACACTTTGAGTCCTACGAGTTCATTTCCTTTCGGGGAACCTTTGGGAGACGTACCTGGGAGAGGACTATCAATTGCAAAGACTGAGGCTGAGACTTTCTTTTTAATAAAAAATACAGGCGAGAATCTTTAAGGTTCAGTGAAGGTCAGAGAGACCAAATCATTGATTTGTTATGGCCATTTCTTAACAAGGAAATTTTATTTTAAAACATTTTTAATATATTAGGATTCTACAATTATTATAGTTTTTGCCAAATTTTCCAGTTGAAGAAAAATACAATTTAGGAATTAGTCAATAAGAGAGAACTTCTGGAAATCTGCTGTCCTTATCTATGAAAATCAGGGAGAGGAGACTTATGGATTTGGGGACTTCTTTTCACTCCTGCTGTTATTCAATTGTCTCCTTGAACAGAAATCTTTCTATTGAGAGATGGCAGGTTGTGACTGAGAAACCTGGAACTTTTGTGAAGACCTTGTGTCCATTAGCAATTCTAATAAGAGTAATAATAGCAAGAATGATGATGATGACATTGAGAATCCATAGAGAGTTTAGGTTGGCAAAGTTCTTTCTGCATATTATCTCACTTGAAGTCTCACAACAACCCTACGAGGTAGGTGCTATTTTTATCTGCATTGTAAAGATGAGGAAACTGAGGCCCAGAAGGATTACATGTGGTGCATACAGTCACAGAGGGAATGAGTCAGAAATGGGGTTTGAACCCAGGTCCTCTGACCCCCACACAGGGCTTCTTCCCTTTTGCCACCACCACTGCAACAAAGACAGTATCTTGGGACTTATCACCGTATGAGCCTGTTAGCACCATTCACAAGCAGTCCTAGTAGTAAAAAGAACACTAAATTGGAGGTTAGATGGCTTAGGGGGAAGTCTTGTTGCTGCATGACAGAATGGATAGAACTCAAAGAGAAGAAAACCTGCCTATAAGCTCCCTGAGCCTCAGTTTCCTCATCTGTAAAGTGAAAGGGCTGGACTTGATGTTGTTCCTTCAGTATAGATTTATGATTCTCTAATCCTAGTCAAGTCTCTTTGCCTCCCTGAGTCCTACGTTCTTCTTCTGAGTGTTGTGGTCACAAGAAAGCTGAGCTTGAAATGAGAGGATGAATGATGGTTTGACTCCTAAGTCTGCTCCTTTCTACTTGTAGGATCTTGGACAAGTCACTGCCCCTTCTAGCTGACTCTGCGTCCATGAAATTAGAAAATTGGAATAAATGACTTCTAAGATCTCTTCTAGGTCTCTTATGCCACAAAATGCAAAATGGAAATAAAAACATCCGCCTACATACACAACCTGTCATGTGCATCCAGTGAGGTAAAGAACATGAGACACTTTGGACTCCTCAATCACTCTTTCCATTCGAGCTGATGGCGATGGCAGCAGTGACTTTATTTTAGGTCTCCCTTTCTAGTCTAATTTCATATTTCTCCCCTTCTTCACACAGACCACAATCCAGCCAGACTAGCCTGATAACTGCACTTCATCCCCTGCCTTGGTCCAGGAGCTCTCCCATAACTAGGATGCCCTCCCACCTCCCCTTCATCTCACAGAGTCCCTGGCAGCCACCTGCTATCTTGCTGGCAGAGTATCAACGCCATGACAAAAAAAAAAGTGTTTCAGTTCTTGTCATTGTGTATCCAGCACCTGGCACATTTTCGCTATTATTCAGCTGTTTCAGTTGTGTCCAACTCTTTAGGACATCAATTGGGTTTTTTTTTGGCAAAGATAATGGAGTGCTTTGCCATTTCCCTCTGTAGGTCATTTTACAGATGAGAAAACTGAGGTAAACAGGATTAAGCGACTTGCCAAAGCTAGTAAGTGTCTATAAGTACGGAAGTAAGATTTGAACTCCTGACCCAGGCCCAGCACTCTCTCCACTGGGCCAGCTAGCAGCCCACAACGATAAGTTGTTATTCAGTCATTTCAGCCATGTTTGACTCCGAACTCATCAGAGGACTTCCTGGCAAAGATGCCAGCCATTTCCTTCGCCAGCAATTGGCACATTGCAGGTGTTTTAATAAATGCTTATTGATTGATTGATCGATAAGTGCTTCTCGATTGACTAATAAATGTTTGTTGGATAGAAATTTACCTAAAGTGTCACATTTACTGGCCTCGATTCTGCTATCTTGCTCCATGAGTATGTGTTTGTCTCTCTGTCTCTGTCTTTCTCTTTGTCTCTCTGTCTCTCACTCTGCTTCTTTCTGTCGCTTTCTCTCTTTAAGCTTTAGAATTAGTTACAAGGGAAACAGGATAACCGAGTGAATTCCTCAGGGCATCCCACACCCCAAATTTGAAAGCTCTGTGCGTGATGGCAAGTCTACACCACCATCTTTGCTTGTAAAGTACAGGATGTGATCACAGGCAGCTCTGCTGAAAGTAGAGCCTGCCGGCAGATGGACCACGAAGAAATTTCTTGGGGTGCCACATGCACGGGTGGCAGGATTCCCATGTGAAACCTCACAAGGGTTTCCTTTTATACTTCAATTTAAACATTGAGCAAAGTGGTCCCTGCCTTCCCATGATAGTCTCGGAATTTACATATCACTGAACTTTTTGCAGATTGTCTCATGTAGGATGCTACAACTTCAGTCCCAGGAGAAGTTGGGAGCGTGATTTAACAAAGTGTATGTGTGTGGATCGTGGAGACACAGAGAACTGGGATCTCCCCTATCCAAGTGTCCTCTGCTACCTTCTTCCACGTGGTTTCAGGAGGTAGAAAGAGATCTCTATTTCTGAGCGTGGACAGGGAAAACCAGTCTGACTGACAAAGCTCTAGCAACCCAAGATACAACCCAAGCACGGCTAATAAGCCCAGGGATGGAGTAGGAATGCCTCCTCCTCCTTTGTCAGTGTCTTGCTGGATTGGTACAATTAAAGCTAACTTCCCTAACATCTCTACCTCTCCCCACTCTTTATTAGGCAATTTAGAAAATACCATCACTTTATCTGGCTTATAGGAAAAAAAGGGAAATTTTCCTGCTGCTATCAATCTCTCTCTCTCTCTTTCTCTCTCTCTCTCTCTCTTTATCTCTCTCTCTCTCTCTCTCTCTCTCCCTCTCTCTCTCCCTCTCTCTTTCTCCACACACACCACATACACACATAATCAATCAATATTATATCTATAAACATAGATCTATAAATATACATATATATACACAAGGACACATATATGTCCTTGTAAGTAGAGTTTGGTTCATTCATTGCATTTGTATCCCCAGCACCTAGCATGAACCTAGTGTTGTCATAAGCCTTTAATAAGTAAAAGGGATAATTTTTTCCCGATTTGGGAGGGACAATTAGGGGAGGGAAAAAACAGAAGAAAGAAAGAAAAGAAGATCACTGAAGCATTTTTGAAAAGAATGCCCAGGAAAATAAAAGGAAGTCCACAAGGTAATACAAACAGGGCAACTCTGAAAACCCACACTGATTCTGTTATCTACTTAAGTGGAAGAGCAAGGTTTAGATGATAGAGATTCCCAGTTTCGGGTATGATCCATTTTTTTCTGGTCTACTTGGTAAATGGAGATGCTCTTTTGATTTGGTGTTTGGTAATTCAGGATCTAAGATATTGGCATTAAAAAGAAAAATAGAAAGCTAAATAAATGCTTCTGGGTCGATCAAGAACTAAAGGGATATTAGAATTCTCACTGAGGAACAACGACCTACCCAAGACCATACAGGAAGTTGGTTGGTGTTGGTAGTAGAAGTAGAGTTTGAATATAGGTTTTCTGACTCCAAAGCCAAGCTCCTTCCATCCCTATGGAGATGTTTAAACCAGACAAATCACCATCCAGAATGTCTGAAAACTCCCAGCAAGAGGAGAAAGACCACCATGATGTCAGCTCCTACACAAGGCCCTGTACATCAAAGCAGGGTGGGAGAATAGGGCCAATGTCCAAGGGACTGGCAGAATCACTTATCCCAAAGTCCTCACTTTCCAAAGAAGACACTGAGGGCCAGAGAGAAGAATTCTTTTCCCAAAGTGACTCTACAAATCTGGAGAAGATCCAAGTTTTCTTTCATTGAGCATAAACAACTGCCTAGAGTAGCAGTGTCCTTCAGAAGTTGGGTTCAGATCCAACCATTAATATGAAATCTTGGGAAAGTCCCTTCACTTTTTTGGTTCTCAGTTTGATCATCCATTAAAAAAAGGGGTCAGGCTAGATATTCCCTGGGATCCCTAGTTCAGTGGCTCTGCCACTTTTAGCTCCGAGCCTCAGTTTCCTCAGCTGTAACTCTAGAAAGTTGGCCTAGTTTCTGCTCTCCGACCTTTTCAGCTCTAAATTGATGATGCTATGACCTTGGAAAAATTCTTTTGATTCATCTGGGCCTCTGCAAGTCGAAGGGATTAGACTCGGTGATTCCTAAGGTCCATTTCACCTCCGAATGCCTGCTCCTCTAAGTCTCCTAAGCTGGGGCTCCTTTCCCTGCCTTAGGGTTGAGATACAGTTGATGATAATCATAGCTCTTAGTCCGCAAGCTTTTTCAGGGCTCACAAAGCCCTTTGTCTCCTAATGCCCCTGTGAGAAAACTAATGCAAGTATTCTCTGCATTTTATATATGAGGAAACTGAGGTGCAGAGAAAGGAAACCAGTTGCCCACAGTCACCTGGGGAATTAGGCCTGCCTTTGTAATGGTGTCTGGGCCTTTGTTCGGGCTTGGGTCCACCACTTGCCACCATGGGCTCTGGGTTCAGTTCCTTTTATATGCCCCATTTGCCCCAGCAAAGTAGGCACAGGATTGAGTCTTGAACCACAGTATCCTGATTTAGCCCCCATCTTTCTCACCATTCCCTATCAGCTGCCTCCTCCTCATTGAAGGAAGGAAGGACAGACAGGCAGAGGGAAGGAATTCTGATCTTAGGGAATCTAGGAAACCTTTAAAAGAGACCAGAGAGAAGTTAAAGTCACCCTTTCCAAATATCGTTCTCTTTCTTTGCCCACCGTCTTCACTGGGAAGGGGCCCACATTTGAATATTTTCACCAGTGTGGCTTTTTTGCTATTCATTAAAGCATCTCCCAGCACTTTCTTGGGCACTGGGCCATTCTGGATTTTTCCTCTTGCTTTCCTTCTAAATATACATAAAGCTGTCGCTGTTGTTTTCCCCAGACACTCCCCATTGATCCCCACTCTCCCTCTCCCCTTCTCAGTAATTTCATTTCTCATGCATTAGATCTCCAAATCCTTTCCATCTGTCCCCCTAGTTTTCTGAGGAGGGGTGTGGGGGCTGGGTGCCCAGCGTCTGCCAGGGCTCCAGCTGCGATCCCAGCTCCTCTGTCAGGGGCAGTGCATTTTCATTCCTCCCGACAGCTTTCCCCTGACATCTATTCTTTTTATACAATATATATTCAAGTAAGTCTGTAGGTGTGTGTGTGTGTGTGTGTGTGTGTGTGTGTGTGTGTGTGTGTGTGTGTGTGTGGTTTTTTAAGCAATACATTTTCATGGGGAGGAAAAGGAAAATTGAAGTTTAGTAGAAATATCGGGGCCTAAGTGTCCTGGTGGGCTATGAGTCAAGGAATCACTTGGGGCTCCTGGGACCCCTCATGAGTGGCTACTAGGGGGTTATTTAGGGGAAGATCATCACCTCCTCCGGAAGTAACCTAGCCCAGAGTGGACAAGAAGGGCAGCCACCTCTCTGAGGATAGATGTTGTGGGAACTACTGGAGGGGGAGACCCACGGAGGGCAGAATGATCAGGGAAACTGTGTGAAGACACCTCTTCTGAATTCTCACGTTGGAGTCAAAGCAGAGATATGGTTGGACGCCAGGGAGCATGGCTGAATGGGACAAGCCCTGACAGCAGGATTGGAGAACTTGAATTCGAATCCCATCTTATATCTTTACTAGCTCTTTTGGGTGATGCTGGGCAAGCCCCTTTACTCTCTCTAAGCCTCAGTTTCCTTCTTTGTAACAATTATAAGAATAGCTAGCATTCATCTATCACTCTAAAATTAGCAAAACAATTTCCAGTCACCTCTTTTGCTCCTTACCACAATCCTGAGAAGTTTGTTAGTATAATTTTCCACATTTTAAGGTGAAGAAATCGAGGCTGAAGGAAGTTTAGAGATTTGCCCCAGGGTCCCACTGCTGGTAGGAATCTGAGGAAAGGCTCAAAATGAAGTCTTCTTGACTCTAAGGTCTCCAGTCTAAAAACTCTAAAAAGCTGTCTCCTATCAAAATTGAGGAGACGAAACTAGCTGATCTCAAAGGCTCTTCCAACCCCTGTTCTAGCATCTTGTGCTCCTGTAGAGTCTTGAAACTCTGGAATGAAGAGAGCCTTCCAGGGGCATCTTATTCAAGAGGACTGCTGAGTCTCAGACAAGTGATTATCCCACCTCTGCTTGGAAACTTTCAGAGAGAAATTAATTCCCCTGATTCCTCAGGAACCTCTTTCTATTAGGGGCAGGGGTGGGGGCTCTTGTGAGTTAAAGAGTTGTTCAAGGCTTTCTGCTCCAGAAATGTCAAACTTCCAAAGAGCCCAGTGGCTAGATCCAGATGAAAAAGTAACTAGAGGGTCGGGGTGGACATGATTGAGGATGTAGACTCGAAACTATCACCCCAATGCAACCACCAACAATTTGGAAATAGGTCTTGATCAAGGACACATGACGAAACCAGTGGAAATGTGCGTCGGCCATGGGTGGGGGGAGTGCGGGGGGTGAAGGGGAAAGTAGGAGCATGAATCATGTAATCATGTTAAAAATGAATATTAATAAATGTTTAAATAAAAAAAAGAAAAGAAAAGTAACTAGAATTCCTAGCTGTGGGACCCTGGGCAAATCATTTAACCTCAATTGCTTAGCTAGCCCTTACTACTCTTCTGCCTTGGAACCAATTCTTAGTATTGATTCCAAGACAGAAGGTAAAGAGTAAGGGTTTTTTTAATGTAAGTGGGAAATATTCAACAAAATAAATAAATATACAACATAGCATAGATAATGTTAATTTGTGGTATTCTAAATTAACATGCAACCTGCTTCTCCTCCCCACTCCTCACTTCTGGGTAAAGAAAAAAAATTATACATAACTTGTTCCCAGTTATAAGCGGCAGAGTCACCAACTAATTACAAAATTGGTAGATTCATACCTGGAAGGGACCTGAGAGGCCATCTAGTCCAACCCTCTCATTTTACAGATAGGCAGTCTGCTTTGCCCAGGGTCACAGAGTAAGTGGCAGAGGCAGGATTTAATTTAAGCTAACGAGCATTGTTTAAAGTAGCTCCCATTGGTCAGGAAAACAATATCAATATGAAAATGAAATTCTCCTTGACCTCAAGGACCTTATACAGTCTATCAGTGAAGATACACCATACACAGATAGAGAAGTGATACAAAACATTTAAGGAGACAATACAAAGTCATTTTGAGGGGATTTCATGGGGAAGACTAAAAACTCAGAGGGAGTGGACAAGAAGGTCATTATGTGGGAGTGTGTAGGACAGGTGGATGGAGGCTAAATCGTCCAGTCTGAGAGGCAAATGGATGGAGCAGGTTCATTTAAAATGGTGGGGAGTGAGCTAAGTGACAGTAGAGGCTGACAAGTTTGGATTCCTTCAGAAGGCAGTGGAGGAATTGATGCTTCCTGGAGTTTGGGGAGTAGGGCTTTCTGACTTTTATACTTAACTGACGGAGATAATGGAAAAAGAGCAAAAGAAGTTGATTAATTAATTGATTCTATAAATTTTCCCATTAAGGTGGAAATAGAAATGTAAATGTCTCAGTGAAAGACTTGTGAAAGTCCAGGAGGATGGACGTGGCCTCTGAGAAACCCACAAGCACAGCCAAGGGACCCAGCTGCCCTTCGGAGATGTCCCTTGGATTGAAGGTGATGAAAGAAGAAAATGGTACTTTGAGGAAGCTCGAAGCTGACATCCCAGCTTCTGAAGGCATTCATCACTGTCCAGGGCTCAGAACCATCATCTCTCTGACCCAGGCTCCCTTCCCCCACTGGCTGCCAGATCTGCCCTCCCACTCTCCTTGCTCAGTGGCAACCCTGCTGAATCACTCCCAGCCAGTGGAGGCTCTTGCTCCTTCCCAGACCAGGCGCTGAGAGTCACCTTTGGTATATGGGTTTAGGGGGGACCTGAGCTTGTTTATTGCTGCGTCTTTATCATGCACGCCACAGGGGAAAAGTAATTAAACGTAATAGATGCTGAGGCTTCCAAACTTACATTATTTAGAGGCTGCCACTGACACACACAGGCACGATAAGCCTCAGATAATTAATAGGTTTATTTAAATCATTCATCAGGGGAACACTTTCAACTCCAGTTTTAAAATTTTGTTATTAATGGGTCATTTTTTTTCAGGGGGAGAATATTCTTTTGGAAGGGGCGTAAGGATCATTTTGGACTGGGGAGCAAGAAAGACAGCAGAAGTTCAAAGCAACATCTTTGACATCTTGGTTTGGATAAGAACCAATGGGTAGTAAAGGGATGTGCATTCTCTAGGTCATGAATATTAAATACAAACCACTCTCCCCCAGAGAATCCCTCAAGGTCAGGCTCCTCAATAACTCTTTAAGACCTCTCTACTGTCTGTGGACTTTGGACAATAAGTCAAGAGACACGGGTTCAAATCTTTTCTCTGCTAACAATTAATGGTGTGACCTTGGACAGAGTTCATTTCTCTGGGATGGAATTTTACTGAGGCAAATTGGTAGCTCATTGGGTAGAGGATGTCTAGATTCAGGAAGAGCTGAATTCAAATTAAACTTCAAACACTAGCTGTGTCACCCTGCATGCCATTTCACCTCTGCTTCAATTTTCTCAACTGCAAAGTAAGGATCATAGCACCTACCTTCCCTGAGTAGATTTCAGAAGAAGAAATCAAAGCTATTAATAGTAAAATAAAAATGTACTAAGTCAGTACTGATTATAAAAATTCAAATTCAAACAACTCCCTATCAGATTGGCTAATATGCCTGAAAAGGAAAAGGGCAAATGCTGGAGGGAATATGGGAATATTGGAACAATAATGCACTATTGGTGGAACTAGGAATTGGTGTAACCATTCAGGAAAATAATTTGGAACTACACCTAAAAGGCTATAAAACTGTTTATAACCTATGACCCAACACTACCATCAGGAGAGGGAGGTTGTGATAGTCTGTGGTAATCAAGAAGGGCTTCCTGGTATTGGTGGAGCTAAACCTTGCAGGTTGAATGAAATTTCACTGAGGAGGCTGGGGATGTACCTACCCAAAGGAATGGTCAAGTCAGAGGTCTTCAAGGAGATTCCTGGGGTTGACAAATGGAAAGGAAGAATGTTAAGAAGTATTAGGTAAGAGGAATGGAGAGTCCAATGGGTTTCAGTGTTTAGATGACCTTGATTACCAGACAAGATTCTCTTGAGGAAAGGCTTTAATATTTTGGAAGCCTCCAAATCATATATTTGTAAGATTCCAAAGGATCTAAAGAATCATTTACTCCAATCTCCTTCTTCAAACAAATAACTCCAGAGAGACAGTTGTAGGGAAGGAAAGACTCTTAGCCTTCCTCCGTAGCCATCAACAGTTCTTTCTTCTACCCAACATGTCTCTCCTGCTTCATTGTAAGTTCAAGTCTCCTTGCCGTGGTCATTTCCATTTGTCAATTTCAGTTTCCCTACCTAAAATGGGCAGTTGAGCTAGAATTCATCGGTTCTTGATCTTTTTGTGTGTAATAGACTCCTTGAGCAGCCTGGAGAAGCCTCCAGTTGCCCCTACTTCTCAGTCAGAAACATGTTTTCAATAATGGAAGGAAATTCTAAATTTCAGAACAATTTTTAGTAATGATATTAGTAGGCATTTATATAGCACTTTAATGTCTGCAAAGCTTTTAATGGTTGTTATCTCATTTGATTCTCACAACAACCCTGGAATGTACCCTTTACTGTGATCCTCATTTTGCTGCTGAAGAAATGAAGACAGAGAAGTGAATTTATCTAAGATCCTAGTTATCTGGCATCTAAGTCAGAATTTGAACTCAGACCTTACTGACTCTGCATCCAAAATTCTAGCCACTGTGCTACTTGACTGCTTCATTAGTAAAAATACATTTATTCCCAGCCAAATCCACATGCTCTTGAGGTCTAATAAGAAGTCCAGAGGCCCCAGGTTAAAAGTTCCTCTACCAGATGATGATATCGGGGCTCCTTCAAGCTTTAACTTTATTTTTGCACTTTTGCTGTTGATGAGAAGCACTTAGACAGTTCGTGGCCTATTGCATGCATTGAATTTTGGTTGATTGAGTGAAAGTCCCTTTCAGCCCTGATACTCCACGAACCTCTGGAGGTAGTGTGGCATCACAGGTAGAGAGATGGCTTTGAATGATGTAAAATCTGAGCTGGAGTCTCACTCTGGCTCCTATTCACTGTGTGATCCTGGGCAAATGGCAGCCTCATTTCAATGCTTGTGAAAATTCCTTTAGACTAGATGGTACAAACAAGATGCTACCCGCATCCGTAGAGGGACTTTTCTCATCTTAGGGTTGCCCATGGCAGCGACATCCAAGGTGCAGCCCCTATCCCGAGGATTTGGTGATGAGTTTGAGATATGCTTCCATCTTGCTGAGAAAGTTGGCGTCGATGTCCAATCTTGCTTTAATCTTTGATGATTTTTGTAAGTCTGTAAACTTTCTGTGTCCGTTAAAGGGCCTTTCCAACATTTACCAGTTAGGACCGGTAAAGGGGATGCCAGCAGGCAATCCAGGGTTTCAAAAGCTAGCCTTCTCACCAGGTCCTTTCCAATAATCCAGGCATTCCACAGAGGTTGTGGCCAAGGACCATCCTAAAAACCATGATGCCAGCCAAACATTCCAACAGCGTTTGAAGTACGGCACGTAATCAGAAAATAGAGGAAAGAGAGAAACTCTTAGTATACCTTCAGTTTCACCATCAACCAAGACTTGCCATCTGTCTTGTTAACAAATGGGGTGGGATCTTGCCTCACTTTCTTCCAGCTATAGTTTTCCCTCACCCCCCCCCACTTTAGCTAGGTAATGGAGAGGGTCCAAGGCTTTTCATGGAGGGCTGAGGCACCCACCACTCATTTCCTCAATTTCCCAGTCACTTACACTGTTTTGGTCTAACTACCTGTTCTAAGAGAGAGTGAGTCCAACTTAAACTGGAAAGATTTGGAAAAGACCTCAAAGAAAAGAAGGTTATGATCCAGCTTATAATTGCTTTTATTTGAAGCAGTTGGACCATGGAAATATCATGGGTCACCTGTATTAGCATTTTCTAACCTGTTGGTGCGCCTCACTTTTAGCAATCCAACATCTAAAATCTAGATTTAACCAAATTGGGCCACTGATTCTACACTTACTAAAGACTGACTATTCAGACTTCTCATTTGGAAAATAGACCACAGAATATCAGAACTGAGGGGAAGTGCAGAGGGCATCCAGTTCAGCCCCAATCATTTAGTGAGTTCAGAGAAGGGACGCTACTTAGCCAACGTTAAAAGTAAGTGACTCAATGGCGAAGCTTAGACTGGAATCCATGCCATCTTACTCCACATCCAATTCTCTTTCTACTAAAGATCACATCGCCTCTCTGCTTAATTTGAATATATTTTACAAGAATTCGATTAACATGCATTTTTTTTCCAGGAACACGGCTGTGCTGTGAAGGAAGGTGCCTCCGTGCATGGAAAAATGACAAGTCTTCTTTTTGCTGTTGAACCGAGGGCATGAATGATTTAATCTTTAATAAAATGTGTCTGCAACTTCATATTAGGAGGGATATTTGATAATTGTGCTCTGTTGACATTGCTGTCGACACAGGATATGGAATACTAATGTTGCCTCCCAGAGAAAAGAGCTGATTTAGTTCATGTATCGTCTTGTTCAGTAATCGGGACTTAATCTGCAGTGCTGGGGGTCTGGAATAAGAAAACAAAGAAAATCCAAAGAGGTGTGTGAAAGTAATATAAAGGTTCTTCAGAAGGAAGCCCAGTTATATTATTTAGGGAAAGCCTAGAACCAGAGAAGGTCAAAACATTAGGGAGCATAGAATGCAGAAGGGAGAGAAGAGAAGGACAGGTCTGGGAGAGAAATTAGAATAGAGAATTTCTTTCAGATATGGAAAGGACTTTAGATCAGAGAATGTTAGAGTTGGAAGGGACCTCGGAGGGTATCTAAATGATCCATCTGTCCTTTTCAGCCTTGTGGGAGTGGCTGACAGTGGACAGGTAGGTCTAGATTTTAATTTAATTTACAATGAAACCTTATTCAGTACAGATTTGTCAAACAAGTAGTATGTGAAGAACATTATACCAGTTATTGGGGCCACTACAGAAATTGGGTAGAATAGAATCTCTGCCCTCATAGAATTTCTAGGCTAGTAGAGGGATGGGCTCCATCCCCATCTACATCTAGGGTTAGAACATTCAAAACATGCAGGCCAGCTGAGCTTTAAAGACCCCCTCCTGCACTAAAATCATGGTCTAAGGTGAGAAAACCAACATTTATTAGAGACTCAAGGTCAATGAAAGCTTTTCTGAGGAGGTGACCTATGAATTAGACTAGAAAGGATTGCTAGGAGACCAGAGCATGTCAAGTGTGTAGGCCAGGGAGGCATCCAGAAGGAAAGAGAAGACTTGGTTCCTTCCTTCAAGGAACTTACAGTTTTGCTGAGATTATCTGCAAGCTTTACATTCATGAAATTAGAGGAAAAACAAGTGTTCATTGAAGAGGAATAGAATTTAACTGAAAAAAAAAGTCAGAGAAGAGAGCGATGTAAGGATGGAGTTAAGTGTTGGAAAATGGTGGTGTTTTGGTCACATTAGGGAAGAAAAGAATGTCAGCATTTGCAAAGACTCAGGGGTATAGGAATGGGCAGGAGGAGCAGAAAGAACAAAGACAATGTTGCCAAACACATGGAAAGAAGCCTGCTTGAGAGTCTTGCCTTGGGCACCAGTGCTGGCTCAGCCTTTGATCACCGTGTAGAATGGTGCAAGTCTCTGGGGCCGCAGAATCAGATGCTGATGGACGAGGGAGAGGAAGCAGAGGAGGGAGGTAGACCACGTCTGATCAGGTCAGAGAGTGAGTATCCAGGCACCAGAGAGACATTTGTCTTTCAGTGCCCTGAGCAGTCATCTATAGAAACCACGTGACTCAGAACAGGTCACCAATTCATTCTTGGCCTTTTCCCTCATCTGTAGGTTGATTATAAGCTGCATTTCCAGAATCTCTCCCACTCCCAATGTCCCATGATTCTCCTACATATTGCTCTGTTAACAGCAACAACAAAACCCTTCCAGTGATGGCCTCTTGGTTTAAGAGTCAAGTTCAAACTCTTCTGACTGACATTCCAGCCCTCCAGATTGGACACTGTCCTAACTCTCCCTTAAGACCATTCTCCTTGGCACCAGCCAAACTGGATCCCTCTACTTCCTTGAAGTTGTCCTACACTCTGTAACCTTTGTACCTTTGTTCAGGCTATTTTCTGTGCTTTAGAGTTTCTCCTTCTCCCTCTTGACCTATTTTACCAATTTTGAAAGCCCAACTTGAATACCACCTCCTCCAAGAAGTCTTCCCTGATTTCCCATGAGTAATGAATCTTTCCCCTCAGAGGTCTCCCAGATTTCTATTTCTCCATGTTGTAATGTTGTATATTCAAGACATCTTTCTTTCACATTGAACTCTGTGAGGACACGGAATATATTCTGTGGTTTAAGATTTGGCATCAGAAGATTTGGTTTTGAATCCCTGTTCTGTCATTTACTACCCTGGGGACCTTGAATACATTTCTTTCCCTCTTCTCTTTACTAGATCTCAGTTTAATCATCCGTGAAAAGAAATAAACAATATTATCTATAAGCCTCAGTTTCCTCATCAGTAAAATGTCAAAAAAATCTAAAGAACAGAAAGGTCTCTTCTAGCTATAAATCTATGAGTATCTGATCCCCAAGGACCTTTGAAGCTGTCAGTCTATGACTCCGTCATCATTTACGGACTCAATTTTCCCCAGCTCTTAGCCTAGGGCTTGACAGGCAGCAGTGTCATAGTAATTGTTTGGGGAAATGAATAGGATTGATTTGAAGCATTATGTTGGACCAACCCTTTCCCTAGGCAGGAGATAGAAACACATATCAGGAGTCTTACGGCAGGGAATGAGAGTCATGTTCTAGTGCCATCCCCAAGTTCCTGCTTGCTCCTCCCCAATAGGAGGCTCAGCACCAACACCCTGGGAATGAGGAAGATTATATAGGAAATCCCAGATACTAAATGAGTTAAACATTGTTAGGATTGTGTTGTTACCTGAGTCCTCAAAGAGCTTGTGATCTTTTTATTTGTAGTACAAATCAGTCACCATCGCTTTGCGAGAGAGACACTCTAACTCCTTCCGGTTGGCTTTGGCTAGCTGGTTTCCTTCTTTCCTTTGTTCCTTCATTCCTTCTTTCCTTCCCTCCTTTTCTTCCTTCCCTCCCTCCCTCCCTCCCTCCTTCCTTCCTTCCTTCCTTCCTTCCTTCCTTCCTTCCTTCCTTTACTTCTCTCCTTCTTTTTGTGAGGGTGAAAGTGAAGGGATGGAGGTAGGATGGTAGGATGGATGGGAGAAAGGAGAGAGGAAGGTAGAGGAAGGGAAAGGAGGGTAGCGGTACCCAGCCCCAGCAGGGGGAGACTGACCACAGCCCTCAAATGAATGATCAGAGAGCAACTTTAGGGTTTGAATAGCTAGATTTTATTTTAATTAGAAAGGGAAAGGTCTAGGGAAAACTAGGAGGTAGGAAGAAAGGGAAAAAGGCGCCAAGAGAGAGATCAGGGTCTCAGGGTAGAGAGTGCTGCTTCCAAGGTGGAGAGAGCTAGCCAGTCTCCAGGGTCAGAGAGAGAGAGAAAAGGCGCCAAAACTTTCCCTTTTATACTTTCCCTGACACCCCCCAACGGAAGTGGGAGGTGTCAGGGGAAGTTGTAGCAGAGAGAGTCCTGGGAGATGTAGTCTTCCAGGGCTTA
>NC_058134.1:302631797-302660153 GCF_016433145.1 Gracilinanus agilis
CTTCCTTCCTTCCTTCCTTTGTTCCTTCCTTTGTTCCTTTCCTCCTTCCTTCCTTCCTTCCTTCCTTCCTTCCTTCCTTCCTTCCTTCCTTCCTTCCTATTTGATAACTCAAAAGAAGAAGATCTGGGTTTAGAATACATTCATCTTTAAAACTGGCTTGCTATGCCTTAATTTTCATCTTAACATTCAGTATCTCAGAGCTTAGAATCCCCTGCTTATTTAATCAATAACTTAATTATACAAGGAGATCCTTCAGGACAATCGTTCTTATTCTTGTTTGGCAATCTCGTGAAGCCTATGGATGCCTTCTCAGAATAATGTTGTTGTTAAATGCATAAAATAAAATAAGTAGGATTACTAAGGAAAGTAATTACATTGAAACCCAGTTACTGATTTAAAAAAAAAAAAAACCCAGCTCACAGGCCCCAAGTTAAGATCCTCTGCTTTAGGCAAATAGTCACTTAAAAAAAAAACAAAACTCTAACCATATGTTCTCCCCTGACTAGACTCTAATCCTATATCCTAACCCTTTGGAAGGGTAGACATTAAGAAGTTACAGCAGCCTCATGAAAGGAAGCAAGTATTTAAGCCAATTCTGTGTGACCAGAATTCTGCGAAGTATTGGCAATACAGAGATGGAAAAAAAAAAAAAAAAACCAAAACAAAACACAGCCTGTGCTCTCAAGAAATTATATTCTAATGGAATGGATCCTGATTTGGTCTTTACCTCGCTTTGCTGCTTCATATCCCAGGGCTTCTTCTCGTGATGGCAAAACTCTTCCCAAACTAGACAGATGCCTCCATTTTATGAAATGTGCTATCATCAACTATCTCTTTTATTTCACTAAGAGCTGTAGTATTTTCAGTTCCCAAACTTGTGATCCACACCCCATCCCTGCACCACTTCTTATGCCTGACGGTTTCGGCCCACAAACAAAATAATACCTTTTCCCTAGAGATGGGAGGTCCTACGTTCAAACCCGGCCTCAGCCACTTCCCAGCTGTGTGACCCTGGGCAAGTCACTTGACCCCCATTGCCCACCCTTACCAATCTTCCACCTATGAGACAATACACTGAAGTACAAGGGTTTAAAAAAAAAGCCATAGTTTAAAAAAAAATAATACCTTTTCGATAGGCCACGTGTGCAGTAAAGTTCAGAAGCAGCTGGAGATGCTTGACCATTTGGTCTTAATCATTGATGTCCTGTTCTAGCTGGCTCCCAAAGATGTGTGGTTCCCTAAGTCTGGAAAGCTATTCAAACCTCACCCTTTGGACCTTTGGCACATCTTAGAAGATGGAGGTGGCCTGTTCTTTTTACTTCTTCTCAGACGTTGTACCTTTCTTGAGCCCTAAACTCTTACTTTCTGTCTCAGTGACAATTCGAAGGCAGAAAGGCAGGGTTGAGTGACTTGCCTAGGGTCTCACAGCTAGGAAGTGTCAGATCCTCTGGATTCCAGGCCTCATGCTCTATCCACTGTACTACCTAGCTGCCCCTCTGCAATCATTATTTGTTTATTCTTCTTATGTCCCCCAGCTGGACTCAAACATTGTTTGCTAAGGCCTAGAGAAGTGGGGATTTGCCTATATAGAGGAAGAATCTGTCCTATCCAATCACAAGCTTCAAATGTTGAAGCGAGTCAGACATTGAGGAGTTCCAGAGTGGTTCTCAGGTTCCCTCAATAAGCACCTGCTTTGTGGCAGCCACTATGATGGGTGTTGGGGATCAAGAGACAAAACAAGGACCTATCCCTGCCCTCAAGGAGCTTTCATCCTTTAAGAACATAAAAATATGGAAAGATTGTTTCTATTTGATGTCTGGTATGTGTGTGAGTAAAATAAATGATACATTTCATGAATAATAATCTGTAAGGCTCAATATAGTAATAGCCTGCGGCTATTTTCATTTTAGGGGGAAAAAAGACAAATTGCTTTTAATTATTTTTCTTTCCAAGGAGACATGGAGTGGCAAAGTTGTAAGGGAGCTCAGAGGTCATCTCATCCAACCCCTTTCTGAGAGGTGCCTATTTCTCTTTGGCAGGTCCCTTTATCTCTTCTTGTTTCCTATCTCTAGAGGGAAACATTAGTGCCAACCTGTGGTGATTCTAGAGATTTAAGTTGGGCTCAGCTTGTAGGTTCTATTCAAATCCCTTCATCTGGTGTCCTACCTAGAAACTAAAAAGGGGAAATTGAAAGAAGGAAAGAGGGATGAGTAAAAGAGAAACAAAAGGCAGACTCAAAAAGAGATAAAGACAAACACAGAGAGACACATAGAGACAGTGATAGAGAGGGAGAGATAGAGATAGAGACCCAGAGGCTGAGAGAGGCAGAGACAGAAAGAGGTGTAGAAAAACAACGAGAGACACTGAGTCAGAAAGCAAGAATGAGATAGATACAGAGACTCAGAGACAGAAACAGAGAAGGAGAGGGAGCAAGAGAAGGAGGCAGTAGGAAGCAGGAAAGGAGATGAGAAAGAGGGTAAAGAAGTAAAAACAGAAAGAGGAAACTGGGCCTCAGTTTCCTCTTCTGTACAATGGAAAGGTAGCATGAAATACTGAAAATAACTCTTCTCCAAGTCAAAAGAGCTAGACTTGAGTCTCTGGCATGGATGGATGTCAAGTAAGTCATTCCCAGGATTATAAATTGGGAACATAGGACAGGGAGGGCAAAGGAGGAAAGGGGAGAGATGAGAAAAAGAATTCATGGGAAAATATGGACCAGAATTGACCTGAATGATGAAGTACAAATGGATAGTGATTGGCACTGTGGGTCCAACCTGTCCTTTCTGCTCTTTCATTCAATCTGTGATTCAGCTTTCTTATTGTTACTCAAACAAGACATTTCATCTCCCCACTCTGGCCATTTTCTCTGGCTGTCTCCCATCCTTGGAATTTGCTCCTTTTCCATTCCTGTTTCTTGGCTTTTGGGGCTTTCTTCAAGTCTAAGCTAACATCCCACTCTCAACAGAAAGAATTTCTTCATCCTCTTAATGCTAGTCCCTTCTCTATGATTATTATCTCCATATACTGTCTAGAGCTTGTTTGAACATAAGAGCTTATATGTTGTCTCTCCCATTTGACTGGGAGCTCTTGAGAGCAGCACACTTTTGACATTCTTTGTATCTTTAAGTGAGTAGCACCGTGCCTGGCACATACATAGAAGGGGCTTAATAAGTGATGAAGAAACACGTAAAAGTAGCTTTAAATTATAGAATTTATTATTTGGCAATTACATTGTAGTTAGATGCAGTTTTTTAGGAAGGAGAGAAGAGAGGAGCAAGAAAATGAAGGCAAGAGATGAAAATTCAAGAAAGGGAAGGAGAGAGGCGGAGTGAAAGGAGGGAGAAAGAGAGAGGGAAAGAGATTTGAAGGAGACAAAGGAAGGAATAAAGAGGTAGGCAGACCCTTGAGCACACACTCATGCACACACACACACAATTAAGTTCCTCTTCCTGGCAAGGTTGAGATAATTTAGGCAATTAGTCACCTGGCTTTTTAAACAAATTTTCTTCCATTTTTATTAAGGGTCACATTTCCATCCCTCCTTTCCATTCCCCAATAGTACCAGTGCTAGCAGGTATCACAGAACTTGGGGCAGGTAAATGGTGATTGATTAAGACAGGTAGGCTGATGACTTAAAATAACAGGGCCTGGGCTGATATTTTCCCATGCCAGTAAAACAATCAATCTCCTTTGTGTAAGGGTTCTAATGGATAGTTCTTTAAAGGCCATGAAGGTTTGTTTTTGTTTTTAATACGTTGTCTCCTCAATGGTTCTCTCATGGTGTGTGAAACCTTTCAGGTGCTCTGAACAAAGATGATATTTTGCATTGAAATTTTCCTTTCTACAAACATTTATTTAGCACCCACTATGTCCAAGTCCTTTCAGGCCAAGGGGCAATAAAAATAAGAATAGTCCAGGCCCAATCCTCAAGAGATTTATAATGCGATATGAGGATGAGCAGCTTGGAGGTGCAGTAGATAGACTGCCTGACCAGGAGTCAGGAAGACTCATCTTTCTGAGTTCAAATCTCCGACACTTATTAATTATGTGACCCTTGCCCAGTCACTTTACCCAGTTTACCTCCTTTTTCTCATTTGTCAACTGATCTGGAGAAGGAAATGGTAAACCACTCCAATATCTTTGCCAAGAAAATGCGAAATGGGGTGACAAAGAGTTAGACATGAATGAAAAAATGATCACGCAATTACAACATGAGGTTGAGACAGGCATAAAAACACAGGTGATACAAATTGAACTCAGAATAATGAATCAGACATAAAACAGAGACAGGAGAGCCTATGGGGGAGGGGTCCTTTTTATCAGAGGGTATCGGGGAAACCTCCATGATAGGGTTTCCAGTGAAACTGAGACTTATAAGACAAAAAGATCTTGTGGGGTTAGCAGGGCATCCCATTCATTGAGGAGAGAGAGAAGCAGGTGGCCAAGGCAATAAAATGAGGAGAGAAGAGAAAGAGATGGATGAGATTGCAGTTGGGAAAGAGTTAGAGCTCCAATTTGCCTGGAATATGGGTCATATGAAATGAATCAGGAAAAGCAGGTAGAGTCAAACTATGGCAGCCTTGAATATCCTCCTAACAAGGTCATATGTTCTCTTGTAGGCGATGGTGAACCTAAGGAAGTCGTTCGGTTTGGCAATGACATGGTCGGGTCTCTGAATTAGAGAGATTCCTCTGGTGATCAGTGTGCATAAGAGGAGATGGAAAGAGGGGAGCCTAGAGGCGGGAAGACATGAGGAAGCTCTTTCTAGGCACCAGGCATCTCCCTAGGGAATCTTCCAGTTAAAATATCACTCTGTCTCCCTTCCCCACCTCCAACCACCCAGGATTGGATGCTTCATTTTCCCCATTGCTCTTCCTTATTCATCACAGCTACTCTTAAGTGTATGACCCCTCGGGCAAGATTGCCCCCGCAATGAGAGGAGTACAATGGTAGAGATGGAAAGACAGTGTGTACTAATGGAAGGTATGGGAGAATCAGGAAAAGCAGCTCCAGTACTATCTTTATGTGTAACTTTGAGCAAGGCACTTAGACTCTCCTGGCCCCGAAACCATGTGAGGCTGGGCTGGATAATGGTTCAGGTGGCTTCCAGAGGGCCTCTTATTCTATAAGCAAGGGAAATGAAGATAAACCATATATCCTCTTAGGGTATAGCTAAGCCGATAGTCAAAGATGTGCTTAGAGGGGCAGTTGATTCAGGGGGTTGAAAGTGAAGCTTAGAGATGCAAAGTCCTCTTTTCAAATCTGGCTTCAGATATTCCCAGCTGTGTGACCCTGGGCAAGTCACTTAACCCCCATTTCCTATCTGTTACCACTTTTCTGCCTTGGAACCAATATATAGTATTGATTAAAAGATGGAAGATAAGGGTTAAAACAAAACGAAACAAAACATGCTTGCTGACTGTCTTCGATACAACTGGGTCTGTTCAGGAGATCCCTTAGAGACCTAATGAGCTCCCCTCCTAGCCATGTATCTTTAGACAATACCATGTTCCATTTTACAATTAAAAGTCATCTGAGTAACAGCCCAGAAGAGCACCTCCATCTTTCAAAACGTTAGTATTTTGTATTGTGATTCTTCTATCTTGTAGGTGAGACTTACAAAGAAGCAGCTTTAGGCTGGATGTCCAGAAAATCTCTCTAACAATGTGAGCTGTTCAAACCTGCAGTAAAAGTAGTGCTTTAAAGAGAGGCTGAACGGAGTTTTTAGCGGGAGTCTTGTCTTCAGCCGTGGTTGGTCTACAGGGTCTCTGAAGTCCTTCCTAATCCAAATGATTTGCTTTTTTATTCTGTGACTAGACCCCAGTGACATGAATCTCAACTCCTCTATGTCCCACTGGACAGTCCTGATGTGTTGCTGTGCCTGAAAAAGAATAATCTCCTCCCCTATTGATGATTGCTCTGGTGATGAATTCCTCCTCTCTTAGCCAGTCTGATCCTTGGATGACCAACAGTCCATTTCTGGGGCTACCAGACTGGCTGCCTCTCCAGTCTGGTAGGAGCCAATGGACTCTTGGCTAGTCCAGAGTCATCCTCAAGCCAAGATGAAGCATTAGAAGGCCAATGTGATGCCTAGAAGAAGTCTGAGCCCGCGTCTGACAGTGGAAGCTCAGACTTATGTGGCTCAAACAGTAAATCCTAATTCCCAATACCAGTGGGAGGGGAATACCTTTGTATAAGCCTCCATTCATTTTGACCATGTTCTTTCTGCTACCAGTACTCTCCACGGTTTGGTCTCATTAAATGTTTGTTGAATAAATGTTAGTTGAATGGATGGATCATAATCCAGTAATCCCTTCCACTGGTGCAGGGCTTCATGCTTTTAAAAGCCTGGATTAAGATACGGGAATAGAATGGATCACGTGATTATCTCTCTGATCCTCACAACAGTCCTGAAGAATGAGGAGAATGGTGTGGTAGAAAAGCAGATGTGGAAAGGTAGGAAAGTTGGAGTTCTAACTATTCCTTCTGCCAGCTGCATGATCAGCGGCAAGTTACCCCCCTGGGCCTCAGTTTCCTCATCTGTACAATGGTGAGGCAGCATGCCATACTGGGAAAAAAAAAAGAAGAAGACAATCCCTGCTTCCAAGAGGGTCGTATCCTAATAGGGGAGACATCAGACAAACAAGTAAGTATGAACAAGCTAGAGATGGATAAGTTAGAGGTTATTAATATATAAAATACATAACAGAGCCATAATTTAAACCCAGTTCCACTGATCCCAGATCCAATGGCCTCTCCACTGTAATATGTGGCATAAATTTAGTCTCTCAAAGCTTTAGCTTGTTCTTTGAAAACCTGGGACTGATACATTTCCCATCTTCCAGCAATTTATTATTTTTTAAAAAAGCACCCTCCCCATCTCTCCTTTCCTTTATTTCTACCCTCCCTCCCTTCATGCCTTTTCCATTCTTCCTTCTACCTCATCCTCCTTTCTTTCCACCCTCCTTTCTTCCCACCTTTCTTCTTTCTTTCCTCCCTCTATTCTTCTCTCTTTTAATTCTTCTCTCCCTCCCTCTGTTCCTTCTTCACTCTATTTTTCTTCCCTCCCTACTTTTATCCTTTACAATCATTCTCTCTTAGGTTGGTGGAGATCTCTGAGTTCATGGCTGAATTCAGAAGGAGTGTGGGGGGACTAATGTGGGATACACTCAGGCTCCACTGGCATTCGCCTGAGCCTTAGGGCTGTCTGGATGAAGGAGGAGCAGCCTTGATTGTTCCCTGGTAGAATTCCCGGTGGGTTGAGGGAAGCAGCAGCATTTCCAATCTCCCCTTGTTCTTTCCCTCGAAATCAAACAAACCTGAATATCTTGACCTTCAGATATTTTCCCCAGTATTTAGGAATAGGCAAACTTCCTGGCTTTGCCCAGACTCCCCACATCCCCCTTTTCACTCCACACTCAGGCTCAGACTCCTTCTTGAGCTCTGGGGCCAGTGTTCTTCTAAGTCCTGCAGATACAAATAAATGATCTTCGCATCCTGTTGGTTTTATTATGTGCATTTTTCCAGGGGGCAGAGCGAGAGGTTCATGCCTGTTAAAAAGAGAAATAAAGAGTCCCCTGTGCATTGAGTAAACTGCCTGGTGCCCGTGAAAGGAGGCCTGGGTAGGATTTGTGCTCAAAGTGAAAGTTGGAATCCTATTTAATGCACCATTTTTTCCCCTTTAAGAAACTGTATAGAAAGAGGAGATGCTAAATAGTTCTTATTCTGGCAACACACCCTCGTGAGATGAGCCAAATACTGAAAATGACTAACCTGGTCTTGGTAAGTCAGGTGGACCCTTTGAGAAGGGCTTGTACTTGTCTTTGTGTACCCCAAAGTCATGGAGTGGGATACTATTTGGGGAACAATTCTAAACCTGGCACGTAGACAGTGCTTAATAAATGCTTGATGACTCACTGACCAAGCGTAAAACGTACTCCAATGGTGCTCATCCATTAGATCCAATCTCGGGCTATCTGAAAACTTCTTAGATGGAAGGCTATGGTTAAAAGCAACTGTCCCACTTGGTATAATAAGGACTGGTCCAATCTTTGGCTGCCATATATCCCTGGAGAGTTTCAGCTTCTCTTACCACAATAAAATGCCAGCTGTGGGAAGAGAGGCCAGATTCCCCGTCTCCACTCCACCAGCTTAGTTAGCGTCGGGTCCAAAAAGCGCTGGTTTTAGAAACAGTTTAGAAACTTCCTCTACTACTTGGTAGCTGTTCTGAGAGCAGCTCAGGTTGCTTCTTGAAGCCTTACTTTTCCCATAAAATGGTACAACAATCTCCATCTCCCCATCCCCACCAATCAGGCTCATAGGGGTGTTGCTTAGAAAAAGTGAACTACTAAATGGAAACATTTTCATGAACTGCTATGAACAAAAGACTCGACTTTTGCCACTTGTTGGAATCACAAAATGTCAGAGCTTGGCAGGGCCTTAGAACAGAGATCATCAGAGCCGGGAGGGAATTTACAATAGAATGTTGGAAATAGGAATGGTCTCGGAAAAGAGAATGTCAAAACTAGAATGTTAGATCTAGAGGTACCTTTGAACAAGGAAGCAAAAGGCAGGGAAAGCCTTAGAACATGGATGATAGAGCACCTAGAACTTGGAATTTGGGAAGGAATTTAAAACAGAGAATGACAAAGAGGAGAGGGATTTTATTTTTTTTTCACATTATTTTATTTATTTTTTGAGAATATTTTTCCATGGTTACAAGATTCATGTTTTCTCCCTCCCCTTTCTCCTCCCCCTTTCCAGAGCTGACAAGCAATTCCACTGGTTTATACATATCTTATTACTCAAAATCCATTTCCATATTGTTCATATTTGTAATACAGTAATCTCTTAAAACCACTACCCTAAATCATATGCCCATATAACCAAGTGATAAATCATATGTTTTTCTTCTGTATTTCTACTCCCATAGTTCTTTCTCTAGATGGGGATAGCATCCTTTTTTTTTAAAATTTTTTTAAACCCTTAACTTCTGTGTATTGGTTCCAAGGCAGAAGAGTGGTAAGGGTGGGCAATGGGGGTCAAGTGATTGCCCAGGGTCACCCAGCTGGGAAGTGTCTGAGGCTGGATTTGAACCCAGGACCTCCTGTCTCTAGGCCTGGCTCTCAATCCACTGAGCCACCCAGCTGTCCTATAGCATCCTTTTTCATAAGTTCCACTGGATTGTTCTTGATCATTGATCATTGCTATTAGTATTACATTTATAATACTAATTGATTCGATTACATTTGATCGTTCCATGATGTAACAGTTCCTATGTACATTGTTCTCCTGGTTCTGCTCATTTCACTCCACATCAGTTCATGGAAGTCTTTTCAGTTCTTATAGAAAGGGAGCAGTGCATCCTTCCTTACAGCACAATAGTATTCCATCACCGTCATATACTGCAATTTATCCAGCCTTTCCCCAATTGAGGGACATCCCCAATGAGAGGGACTTTAGAACATATTGTTCTAAATGAAGGATAATGTCCATCATCCTACTATGAACTTGTTATTCAGATGGATTTTTCCCTATTTAATGGATCCGTTTCTATTTTAGGAAACAGTCTCAAAAAGGCACATAATTCTCTTTATATTTTTGTTGTCTTTGAGCCCCCAAATAGAGAGAGAACTTCTGGCAAAATACTTTACTGTGCAATCTATCTCTCTCTTTTGGATACGTTTCCTCAATTACTTTCTCCCAAATGTATTATCAATAAGTAAAATCCAAATTAGTATTTGCTAGTGGGTGGTACTCTTTATTTTCTTTTAAAGTAAACATTTAAAACAAAGATAAACAAACTCCCTTTCCTTCCCCATCCCTGGCCACAGGACAAGAGGAGTGTCAGGCCACGTTTCCTGAAAGATCTCTGGGAGAGGAAAGGAAATACAAGCTTCCCTTCTTAAGGCCTAGAGTCCCAGTAGTTTCAGCAGCACAGCCTCTGTCGGTGCATAATTCATCTCCATTTGGCCTTCGCAGCTTCCATCCCAATTGTGCTGCACACCTCTGCCTGCTCGCACCTTCTTAGCTTTTGGTTCCATCTTATAGCTTCCTCTCTAGGCCCGAGTACCTTCTATTAATTGACTCAGTTTTCATGGCTCCCTTTTCGAAGCTGTCTCCTGGATTCAGTGAAGTGACTTTTAAAGGTCACCCTGAGGCTGGCCCTTGGATTCATTCAAAGAACTAATTTGAACCTCATAAAAGGATCACCTGGGGTGGCTCCGTTTTCAGTTAGTTTAACACCTCATTATCGGACCCTTTTTTCTGTGATTACATCAGCAGAGCACTTTCAAGGGCCGCCCCTCCATATTCTCCCACTAGTTAAATGTTTGCTGTCCCCAGCAAATCAGGCAGGATATGTCGCAGAATATCGATCAGCACTTCCAAATTGGTGACTCTTGTTTAAATCGCACAGACACGTTCCATGCATGTGTTACAGCAGTACAGGTACTGTTGTACATGGTAGGAAGATGTCCCTTCAGAACCTGGGTCGTCATTTATGGGATTTGGACAACGCTCCATCTACCAGTTCTCCATAGCATCGTTATAAAGAAGTGAATGTGGAAATTATTTTTCAGTGTACTTTATGACTCCATCCCTAGCCCAACTTGGAACTGTTGGCCTCCTACAGATAGCCCCAGGTTCCACAGTGTGGTGGGTTCATCCATTTAAGTGGAGTTATTTCTCTTCACTCTCCCTCTGTTCAAGGACAGGATGCTGGAGCAGATCTCCACTTACTTCAAAGGAAGCAAAAGTCTTCCTGAATGCTACCTTCTCGGAAAAGAATAGGAATAATGAATGAAGCAGAGCAGAAGGTAGATGAGTCATATGGAGTGAGCAGCTTCCCACGTTTTGCTATCAGGAGGCCAGTGGCCAATTCATTCCCAGCTCACTTCACTCTACCAGGGAGAACATTATCTGTGAAGGGAATAATGGCCATCTATTTGGGTGGTGTTAGGCCTGCTAGGAAGTCTCCTTCCCTCTACTGTCTTAATCATCACAGGATGTTATACGTGGAAAATTGGTGAGGGAGACTGTGAGATGAGGTTGGAGAATGAGGATGGAACTGGATGGAACATCAGACTGGACCCTACAGCCTCACCCAGGCAGGGGATGTGGAGCAGCCTAAAGAGTAGCTGCTCTGTCCCCTTTGATCTTATAGAACAAGGAGGTAGAAGGACCTACTTCCCCGAGATCTTTCTTCAGCAGGCTTTGTGTGAGTGCCAAGGATTCCTGGGGTGAAGGACAGACAATTAGGAGAGGCCTGAAACAGCCGCTTGCAGTTTCACTGGGGATTTCTTCAGAAACAGCAAGCCTCATTTACATTTTTAAAAGACAAACATAGCTTTGAATAAAAGAAAGGCATTAAGTCTAACCCAAGAACCTCTTAATGCTTGGTACTAATGGATCAGAGAGGAAAGAAGGCCATAGAAGCCTGCTTTGTATAGCGATGAGAGCTAATTCTACCAACCCAATCCTTCAGGGGTAAAGTTGCCAGGAAAGGTGAGTAAGGAAGGAGGAGCCAGGCAGGGGAGAGCTTCAAAGGAGACCCCAGTCTCTGGTCACTGCTATGGAGACCCTGCAGAACTTAGCTGGAAAATCACCAGCTAGAATAATTTGCCAGGTCAGGTAACTGTTGGGAAACAAGGAAGTATGGAAAGAGACTGTTAGAGCTGGGAGAGATCTTAGAAAAGACTATCAGAGAGAGGAGGGAACTTAGATCAAGGGCTTTTGGAGATGAGAGAGACCTAAAACCAAGGTATGTCAGAATTGAAGATGGCGACGACGACAACGACAACGACAACAAGAACAAAAAGGAATCTATATGTAGGGCTTTAAATTTAACCCTTTGAAAGAGGTGTCATTGTTCCCATTTTTAAAATGAGGAAATTAAAACACTTAGAAATGTTGACTTGCTCAGTATTTGAGCTCAGTTCTTCCTTACTCCAAGTCCTTGCTTCCATGTAGCCAAGGAAAAACTACCCAGTAGTCTGGAAGTCTATACGGTCCAGCCCTTGCCTACCATAGACGTTTCAGACTCCGGATCCTAGTCTGACTCCTTTTTGCTTCCTCTCTTCTCCTGCTAACTTCTTTGTCGGCAGTATGCTACAGCCTGATGACAAGGACCACAGGTCTTTTGGGATTCAATATAATTGTACCAACATTTCCGCTGCCCTCTTGGTCACTAGCAATTAGGATTCTTCTAAGATCTCAGTGTTCTGTTGTTCTCAGCCCTTAATATGTCATTGAAAATGATAAACAGGAGAAATGAGAAGAAATCTGAGATGAAGAGCTAAGAAGTAAGGGGAGCAGAGTGGGAGAGACCAGCCACCGATGAGAAAGGACTGAGTCTGCCCAGAGACAGGGATCAAAGCGTTGAACCTGTGCTGGAGAGGTGGGGACACCAAAGGTCTTATTCATGCAGTTATGGCTATTTCCATGCTCTGACATACTGACTGAAGTTGGTATAGTTATAAATGGATGTTTGATTGGTTTTGTTCAGCATGAGGCAGTGGTCTGAAGTGGTGACAGCGCTGAACTGTCAGCCAAGTGAGATCAGAGGGTTGGATGCTTGCCCATTTTGTGACCTTGGATAAGTCCTTAACTCTCCCAAGCCTCAGTTTCCTCATCATCAAAAGAGAGATAACTATTCCTGGAGTGCCTCTCTAAGGATATGGTGAGGTCTAATTGAGATCATCCAAGGAATTAGCAAGGTAAACATCAGCCATTTTTATTAAAAAAAATATTTATGAAGCACCTACTGCGTATATGTAGCACACATGCTTGCCACTGGGAGAAACACATATAGTCTCCAAGACCAGCTTTCTGCTCTCCTCAGTTCAGAGCCTCCTTATTGCAATCTAAAGTTAAAATGTCTCATATGAGATGATGCGCGAGCTCACGAATGGATACTCCTTCAAAAGATAAAGATTGTCACCTAACTCTAACCTCCAAGCCTGAGGAACTCATCTATGTCCTCTCATAACTCAGACACAAGGTGGGGAAGGAGTCAATAGACTGAACACTATTCCCTGTTCTTCCTTGACATTGGAATTATGCCAGTTGTGGCCAAGAGCTGTCAATCCTTTAAACATCAGTTTGACCACATGACTGCCCATTGTTTCTTCTATATGTCTGATGATTCCTGCTACTCTACGTTCTGAATTCCCTGGGTCTCATAGTTTGCAGCCTATTTACTCAAACTAATGATGTGCCTGTAAACCACACACATATCTGCACCCCCCTCAAATGACTAGACTAGAAATATTTGATTAGAAAAAGCATAGCACCTTTAAGAAAGGAGCCAGAACCAGAACAAAGGTGATCCATCTCAACCTCTAACTAAGGTCCCATAGATGATAAATAAGTTACAGTCAAGATTAGAACCTAGTTCTTAAGTCACCAAGCTCAAGGTTCTTTCTCCATCTAGGCTGTAGGAGCTTGTAACCCTCGGAGGAACAAAGAGGAAGGGAGCAGTTCTAGCAATGTGGCTGGCCTCCATGCTGAAAAGAAGGAGGGGAAATGGCAGGAACTCAGTGAATGCAGAGGAGATTAGGGAAAAGGCAAAGGGTGTTAGCTTGCTCTGTCCTCTGAGGGTAAACTGGTTGTAAGAAGGAAGAACAGGGGATCTTGGGAAGAGGGACTGGCAGACAAACAACAAAGAAATTGAAAGGGAAGGCCCACAAAACCACTGTCGGCTACAATTTGAAGGGACAGATCACCTAATCTGGGTGAAAATCTAATGTTTCTCTAAGGGAAATTATTTCTTAAATTATAGTTCTCCAATTGAGGTTCATCTTCCTCTAAGGCTCACTTTTTTTGCTGTATGATCCTGGGCAAGTATTTTCCTCCCTCTTGGATTTAGTTTCCTCACCTGTGAAATGAGATGACTAGGCTAGTAACTTCTAGTTCCCTTGAAGCTCTAAAATTCTGTGTTCCAAGGTAAAGGTTTATAATAGGCAGCCCACAATACTACAGGAGCATAGCCCAAACCTTGTTAAAATAGAGTTCTGAAAATATTTAGGAAAATGAATAAATGCATAATGAAACATAGTACATTTTAATATTAAGTCATGTATGCTTTGGGGGCCTCTGTTTCTATTGAAGTTTGACACTGTTGCTCTAATGTCCCCTTCCAGATCTGAACTCCATTATCTATGTTCTGTGTGTTCTTCTGCCAGGGACATTCTGGGTTCTGAGTTCTAAGTTTCCTTCCAGCTGTGATATTCTTTTCCACGCCGTATGTTAAGATCTCTCTGTAGAGGGATGTTTTATGTTCTATGTTCTAAATTCCCTTAAAGCCCAGAAATTATATATTGTATATTCTGAAGTTCTTCCCAGCTTTGATATTCCATGTTCTGTGTTCTCACATCATTTATGATCCGGCATGTCATGACTTATAGTTTGAAGTTGCTTTGAGTTTGGGAATTCTATATTCTTAGTTCTAAGGTCCCTCCTAGTTCTAGAATTCTGCGTTCTCTGTTCTAAGGTCCTTCCCAGGTCTAGTCTTTGTCTTCTGGGATTCTGTGTATTAAAATTTCTTCCATCTTTGACAGTCTGTGTTCTAAGATCCCTTCCAGAGTCTCTATTTCTATGGCGAGGAATGTGTATGAGATGTGGGAAGTAAGAGAAGGGTGTGATGGACAAAACCTAACAACTCTGTGGGGGAAGATGACACAGGAAGCCTTTGGAAACAAGCCAACATCCACACGCACACATACGTGTGTGTATGTGTGTGTGTACACATGCATGCGCACAGAGACTCGAATGTCCACTTGATGTCAGTAGAACCTTTTCGATGGATAAATCTCAGGGCTGCAGGGGCCCAACACCCCATAGCAATAAACAAGGACACTTTGATTCCACTCCTCTTGGGTTGAGAAGCAAGGGGAGGGCCACTGGCCATGGGGTGTAATTAGTCCACAAGAAGGCCTTGTTAGGATGAGAGGAAACATTTCCCTTCCTTTTGCTTATTGGTCTCCCATTGTGACAGCTAAAGCCAGGCTGTTTCAAGTCCTGTGGCCACTGGAGGTGATGTAGCTGGAAGTGATGTGCCAGAACGCAGGGCCTGAATGCACAAATGAAAGGAAGGGAGTGAACCAGCTTTGAACTACAGAGAGGGGCTCAGGGCTCACACTTCCCTCAGGTTGATGTTCTCCACCCCTGCCCTCCCTAGTCCAGTCATTTGGAATCAGTTTCCATGACAACTCTTCCCTTTCTCCTTTCTGTACCTGGTCCTGTTAGGTCTTTAAATGCCTCATGTCACAACAGATGGAGGTGGTCTGCCACTTCAAAACAGTGTCAGCAGTCATCCCCACACATTCACCTGGCCATCTTGGACTGCATAGGATGCTCTCCATACAGAAAAGTAATGAAGTCCTTGGATCTAAGACACGGTTCAAATCCTAGCTATTTTTTACAGTGACTTGAAGCAAATTCCTCTCTCTAAACCTTGGATTCACCATCTCTAGAATGTGGTGATTGGACAAAGTCCCCTTTAGTCCTGCCATTCAATGACCCGGCCATTTCCCAACTCCATGGCTTTGTTGATGCAATTGCATGCCCCTGTCCATTTTCCACTGAGCCTACAAAACTCAGTTCAAAGTTACCCCCTCCTTGAAATCTTACCACTTTGCCCCAAATAGAAATACTTCACTTTTATGAATAACAATATCAATAATAATAATAGTAAAAATAATATTCACATTTCCTTAGAACCTTAAGATTAACAAAGTACTTCTCTTACAACAACTCTGTGAGGTAAGCATTAAGAGTTTGATTACCCCTACTTCATTCATTCATTTACTTATTTATTTGCTTGTTCATTTATTTATTTATTTATTTGTACATTTATTTATTTATTTGTTTGTTTATTCGTTCATTCATTCATTTATTTATTTATTTGTCTGTCTGTTTATTTATTTATTTATTCATTCATTCATTTATTTGTCTGTTTGTTTATTTATTTATTTATTCATTTATTCATTCATTTATTTGTTTGTTTGTTTAGCCCTTACCTTCCGTTGGAGTCAATACTGTGTAGTGCCTCCAAGGCAGAAGAGTGGTAAGGGTAGGTAATGGGGGTCAAGTGACTTGCCCAGGGCCACACAGCTGGGAAGTGTCTGAGGCCACATTTGAACGTAGGACCTCCTGTCTCTAGGTCTGGCTCTCAATTCACTGAGCTACCCAGTCCCCCCCCCCCCCCCACCATTATCCCTGTTTTACAGATGAAGAACCTAAAGCTTGAAGATTAAGAGACCTGTCCAGGGTCTCAGATGTAGTAAAGGCAAGAAAAGGGAAGAGAAAGGAATTAGAATTTACATAGCAGCTGCTAGGTTCCAGGCACTGTGCTAAAGCACTTTATAAATATTGCATTTAATTGTCACTACAACTTTGTGAGGGAGTTGATGTACGAGTGAGGAAACTGAGGCAGAAGCAAGCCAAGTGACTTGCCCAAGGTCACACAACTACTGTCCTGATTCCAGGTCCAGGGCATTTTTCACTACCTCAGAAAGAGCAGTATGTTTGTACATTATATTCAAATATTGCCTTATGCCATAAAGTATTATACAGTGTGTCCCAAAAATCTTAATGCGTTTTTACTGTCCCATCATCCCAAACTGCACTGACCTTTTTGGTACATTTGATTTCATTCTAATCTTGAGGATCTTGTGTTGTATCTTTCCATAGTCTATATCCGGGCATGTATTTTAGACCAGGTTGAGTCCCATGGAGCCTTTCCTTTAGCAAAAAGGGGGTCAAGTTCTCTATTTTCACATTCTTTGGCTCATTAAGTCTCCCATCCTGGTGTCTCAGGATGAATTAACTTCTGGATATCATCTATGGTTTCTGCTAAAAGGATGAGTAACAAAGATACCCAGGGTACAATGTGAATCAGGTATGGGCCAGGTCATTTAATCGCACATTCCCAAGAAATGTGAATCATAAAAAAGTTCACAATTAACAGGACTAGAATCATTAGCTTAAAACTGCAAGCTACTGGGAGGCTTATATTTAATCCTCATCAGAAGATAAAGCGGGACTTTTTTAGAATTATATGTCTTACGTTTCACCTTGAGTTGGTCCTGTTCAAACAACTCCTACATGGTTTGTTGGTAAAAGAGCCAGACTGGGGCCAATCCTCTTGTTGGTCATCATGTTCTCTGATAAACAAAGTCTCCTTGTGACCAAGTAGCTCAGCAACTTCAAGAAGCTCACCAAGCTTCTCCAACTCACCAGGCTCCCTCCAGTTTGGGGCATGCCCAACTCCAAAACACATGTTGAGTCACCTACTTGAGAGACCAAATATAAATCAGAAAAAGCAGCCTGGGGGTCAGGCACTAGGTTCTCCAGTTGAAGCAGTGGGGAGGAGACAAAAGCCTCTCCATCATCTTCTCCTCTATGATAGACTCTCCTCCTTCTCCCTCCTCTTCTGGAATTCACTACTTGCCACAGGAGGGACTTGAAGTCCAGAGGCTCAGTTGGAAGCATCTTTAATTGATGCTTCTATCCCTGGGGCTTTATCATGACTTATCAAAGTGAAAAGTACTTTCCACATTGGTTCAGGAATTGGTGGAACTGGGTTCCAGAGCTCCCCCATATTCAACCAGAACCAGAATACCAGGGATGAGGGAGTTCCATTGGCTGGTCCCCATTCAGTGGCTGTTGTATAATGTGACAACAACTTAACGATGAACCTTGTATTTTATGGAAGGTTTACAGAGCATTTGCTACATAAAATCATTTTAGGCAGGTGGTTCATGTACTGTATACTAGAAATGAAGAAACAGAAGTCAAGACAAGCAGAGTGACTTGCCCACAGTCACGCAATGGAAGGTATTTGAGCTGGGATCAGAATATAGCTCGCTTGGTTGCCATTCCAATGATACTTCCACTTGGTCCCTTCTCTGGCTTCATCTCAAATCTGAGCTAGTCAGATTCCATGTTTTCCAAGGGCCCTACTGGCTTAAAGTCAACGAGCACCTATTAATTACTTGCTGTGTACCGTCTTGTGCTAAGTCCTAGGGAGACAAAGGAAGAGAGTTCTTTCTCTCAAGGAGCTCATAGTCTAAAAGGAATGAGACAGAATGCAAACAGCTAAATGTTACATGAGGAAACAACTTGGATAGGACAAACAAGCCATAGCCACAACAAATTGGACACATTCTTTTGATCCTCTATTGATTAGTCATTTGGCTATAACAACATTTGATTCTCTGACTTGAAAACCAGCAGGGTTCTTTCTCCTTCCTCTCCACCTCCTGTCACTGAGTCCATATGGATGGATACTTGAAGCCTGTCCTGCTTTCCTCAGCTGCCGTTGCCTCTCCTTATCCCTATTTTCTTTTGTGTGTATTTACACATTTATTTTCATTGTACACATGGTTTTCTCTGATTGGATGTAAGCTCTTTGAAGTCCGGAACTGTTTCTTTTAGTCTTTGCATCCCCAGCATCAACTGCAGCCTCTAGCACACAGTAAACACTTACTACATGTTGGCTGATTGAGGTCGTAGCCATGCACTCCTTCCTGTCATTCTCCCTTTGTATCCCTCTAATTCCTGAACCCAGGACTCCATACACTGAGGGTAGCCAGTTTGCCAAAGATAGTTGTAGAATTGAATTAGATTTGGACTTGGGCACTTCTTCATCCAGCAGTGATTCTGGAAACTTTGTTTGATGTCTGATTCTATCTGTGGTGCTAATAGTGAGGGTCTGTTGGAAGGAGGAGGTACCCACTCTGTGTGCCTGATTCCCTTTTCTCCTCCCCACCATGACCCCCTAAGGCTTTCTGAAAACAGCCCTGGAATGCTCAGTCCCAGCTGAGATAGCTCTAGGCAACTCATCGATCATCCTCTATTTGTGAGGAATTTTAGTTATAAAAATAATGAGAAATCCAGTTCAGCCCCCACTGAGATGGGAGCCCTCTCTGCAGAGAGCTTTGCTTTCAGACGGCTTGGGGGTAGCCTCCCCCCATCTCCTCCCATACACACTGGCAATTGTACTCCTTCCTCTAAGAAAACAGGATTACTGGAAAAGAAAAAGAAAAGGATGGTGAGGAGGAAGAGATGGAGGCAGAGACCAGAGACATAGTTTTTTTTTAAACCCTTACCTTTCGTCTTGGAGTCAATACTGTGTATTGGTTCCAAGGCAGAAGAGTGGTAAGGGTAGGCAATGGGGGTCAAGTGACTTGCCCAGGGTCACACAGCTGGGAAGGGTCTGAGGCCAGATTTGAACCTAGGACCTCCCGTCTCTAGGCCTGGCTCTCACTCCACTGAGCTACCCAGCTGCCCCCCAGAGACATAGTTTTGAGGCAGGTGGATGGATGCCAGGAACTCTTCAAGTCTCCTCAAATCCAGTCATATTATCACAGAATGTCAGGGATGGAAGAGAGCTTAGAGAATATCAACTTTATATTCTTCATTTTGTGAAAGAAGAACTGAGGTCCAAAGAGAAAAGAATTAGCTAAGTCAGGAAATGAAGTAGAAGATGGAAATCATGAGTTGTTTCTTTCTTAGACTGAAGAATACATTAATCTGCATTGGATTTGAAGGGCAATAGGGAGGTATTTTAAGGTCTGGATTGTGACAGTGGCAAAATGAACACAGAGCTCTAAAAAAGAAATCTGGTACAACATAAAGGGGAATCTAATAGCAGATGTGATGTGGCTTGGGGTGGAGAGATTAGTTCAAAGGTTCAGATATGAGGTTCTGAATCTGGGTAGTGCGGTTGGGTGGAGAGAGGGTGTAAGAGTGAATTTAAGAGAAATGTTAAAGGCTAACTGACAAGACTTCCCATGAAGTAGAATATTGTATATTCTACTGTATATTCTAACTGTATATTCTATTATATAATAAAGCCTGTATATTCTAAAATTAAGTATTAGAGTCTTTAAATGATAGAATCTTAGGATCACAGCACTTTTTAAGTGTTCTGGAGCAACTTCTCACCCCTCTGAGGAATCCTGACAAATGGTCATCTAGTTAGTCTCTGATTGCATCCTTCCATTGATGGGGAGCTCACCCCATCTGGTAATCTCCAGTGCAGCAAAGAACCTCTTCTGCTCATTGGCACCTCCTATCATATAGTCAATAGAGAGATTTCCCCAATGACACTCATGAGATTTGCTGAAAAACCTGGGTTTGCTGCTCCACCAACAGGTAGAAGAGAGGGATCTTAAGCTATTTCAGTAGAAAGAAACCTAGTGTTTAGAACCAGCTGCAACTAGGACTGCTTCCCTCTCTATAGGCTGCTTCAGATAGGCTGGCTCTTTTTAGGGAGGCCATGGCCATTTGGGGTGTGCCCAAAGACAGGAAGTAATGAGATTAAAGACCAGGCCATTAGCGTGTCCATTAAAGGAAACAGGGATGGTTAGACTGAATAAGAGAAGATTGGGGGTGAAATGAAAGCTGGTTTCAGATGGAAAGGGATTTTCATGTGCAAAATGATATCAGACTCCAGAGGGCAGAATCCTGACCAATAGGGGGAAGCCCCAGAGGAGCTGAATTAAGCTTGGAAGAAAGAAAGAAAGGAAGAAAGAAAGAAAGAAAGAAAGAAAGAAAGAAAGAAAGAAAGAAAGAAAGAAAGAAAGAGAGGGAGGAGGGAGGCAGGCAGGCAGGCAGGCAGGAAGGAAGAAAGGAAGGAAGGAAGGAAGGAAGGAAGGAAGGAAGGAAGGAAGGAAAGGAAGAAGGAAGGAAAGGAAGAAGGAAGGTAAGAAGGCACTTCTTAACAATGAGAGGTTTCCAGCACTGGACTAAGCAGCCTTGGAGGGGATTGGAGGAGGGTGGTCTTCAAGAAAAGTCTGGATGAATATTTGTCAGAAGAGGCAATAGAGTAGATTCTGGGTTTGACCCAACTTGTATCAGATGCCCTCTGAGTTGCTATGATTCTATCACTGGTATCCATCCTGTCTGTCCCATTAGAATGCAAATTCATAGAGGGCAGGGACTAATTCATTTGTTTTCTGTAAATTTCTATAGCATCTAGCACAGTTCTGACACATTTTAGAAGTTTGTTGAATTGGGCTGAACTAAATTAAATTAAGATCATGTTGTATGCAGGGTATTGTGCTCATGACTGGGGAGACAGTATGAGAGGAGTGCTGAGTTGTTTTGTTTTTGTTTTTGAAATATATTGGGGGGGGGAGAGAATTCATGCTTTTGGCATGTTTTAAATTCTGTCTAAGATGAAAAGTGCAGCCTGTGACTTGGAAGTATCTCAGCAGGAGGAGGCAGGAATAGTGTGTGTGTGTGTGTGTGTGTGTGTGTGTGTGTGTGTGTGTGTGTGTGTGTGTGTGTGCAGATGGAGGAGGACACTGTGACAGTGATCTTTAGGCTTGGACAGTCCTCCTTGGCTTTTCAGCCAGCTTGAATTTTCCAAAACCCAGCCCTGTATCTACTTCAAGGAGCCAGCCTCCACCTCCCTCCTTCCTTCCCTCTCTCTTTCCCTCCCTTCTCCTGGGAGCTTCTGGACTGCTCGCTTGGCAGTTTGTAAGGAGATGAGTTTGTAAATATTGGTGGAATCAAAAACCTTTATGGGAACAGTTTCTTAGCCATTTTCCTCAGATGAAGGTCACTCGGGATATTATTCCCCCATGGTTTCTCTTCTGACAGCTTCATAGAATCACTGGATTTAAAGCTGGAAGAAAGCACAGAGGCCAGACAGTCCAGGGCCCTTACTTTAGAGATGGGGAAATCAAGATGCAAAGAGGGAAAGACATTTAGCCAAGGTCACATCTTAATAAATGGAAGTCAGGGTTTGAACCCCAGTAATCTTGTTACAAATTTCCTCTTCTTTCCCCCCAGCTACATTCTCTGAGTCGATGAGGCAAAGGGTCCTGGGATCTTTCTTTTGAATCCATCTCCTGATTTCCTTAGGTGACGGGGACGCTAGATCCTCAACTATTGTATCTTTGTCCCTCTTTTGGACACACCAATGGGGTTACCATGTTGTTTTGCTTTTGTCTGTATCTGAAACATATTAGGTTTCTAATAAGTGATCATTGACCCACTGATGTGGTTTCCTCCAGGAGAATGGTGGTTTCTTGCTTTTGTCTTTATATTCCTGAGCCTGCAACATAGTAGGTCCTGGGCCGGGGTGGAGAACAGTGTTCACTGAAGAAGAGACTTTGAGCTTCTAGGGAATTCTCTCTTTCCTATGGAATGGATGCTTGTGGAGAACGGGAACTTTTGTCTCTGCATTCTCTTTGCCTATCCCAGTATCTGCCATATACGAGGAACTCGATTGGCTGGGAAGATTGGAAAAATGGGGTGAATTGCTAAGGACCATGTAAGAATGAATGGTAAAGCAATCTGGGCCTTCATTCTAGGTGATAGGGAGTCAGGGATGATTCTTGAGTAGCAGAGTGAAAGAACCTGTGCAACAGTTCAGTTTCTTCATGGGTGGGAATGATAAGGTGAGGGCCTAAGAAGAGGACAACTCACAAGAGTACCCACATCTTAGGCAGAGAGAATTCAATTCCATTTCAACATAGGTGTTTCATCTACTCCCACAGGAATAGGAAAGGAAAGGAATTAGGTTGTAATCATAATAACCCTAATTCATATTTTGACATGATTGCCCAGTGGGGAGAAGTGTGCGGTAGAGGGGTGTGGGTGATAACTAGGTGGTAGCTCCTGGCATTGCTAAGGAGAGGAGGAGGAGGAGAAGGAAGAAATGATTCAAAATCATTTCATATCAGAATTAGGTATGTTTAGCCTAGAGAAGGAATGTCAGGGACTTGAGGGACAGCATCTCATTTATTTGAAAGACTTGCAAATACAAGAAGGACTGGGCTGATTCTTCAGGTTGTCAGAGGATGTGTTTGTTCTTTCAACCATTCACCATTTATTAAATACCTACTGTGTGCAGCCCAAGGCAAGACTTGGAAGAATAGACACAGGGTACAGAGAGCCCAATCTTTTATTCAGTGTAAGAAAGGCATTACTATTGATTTGAAAGTAGAGGATAATTTGTGAGTGTGTTATAGGAAGTAATTTTTGTTGGATGAGATGACCTCTACTTTGTCAGTGATGTCTTCAGTCTATGATTCTTTGAACCTGGGCTCACATCTCAGGAACTTCCCACACTTCTCAGAGACTCCTCTTCCTTCTCTGGGCCCATGATCCTCAGTCCTTTCAGAGCTCTGAATGAATCATTTGTGTGTTTCAGATCCTCTCCCTGTTCCTTTGGCCCATTCTCCGAACACTGAGAACATAAAACCTTTCAGGTCACGCTCTAGGTAACGTGTTTCTGTACTGTGGGCAAGGTTTACCAGAAAAAAAAAAAAAAAAAAAAAAAAAAAAAAAAAAAGCATTGTTCAACCATGATTAGAAGCCCAAGAAAAGAAGATATAGCATGTAGACTTTGAGCAGACAACTGACCCATTTCCCAACAGAGACTATGAGATTCCTGTTCTTACCTCTGAGCAGTCAGTCTAAAAGCATTAATTAAGCACCTACCATGTGTCAGATATCATACTAAATGCTGAGGATGCAAAAAGGGGAAACATCTCCATTCTCAGGAGGTCATAGTCAAATGAAGATGATAACATACAAACCATAGATAGAGATCAGCTAAATTGCTGATGATCAGCAGGCAGAAGTCACTAGCTTTAAGGAGGACTGGGACTTCTCATAGAAAGGGGATATTAGATGAGTCTTGAGTGTCCTGCCCCATCCTCAACCAATCCAGATCTGACCTCTCATAGGATTGGAACTAGAAGGGACCTTTGAGGTCCAGCCATCTCATTCTACGGATGGGGAAACTGCATCATGGACAGGTGAGGTGACTTGTTCAGCAACACATAGCTAGTAAGTGTTGGAGACAGGATTGGAACCCAGGGTTTCCTCGCTCCAAGTTCATCACTGCCCACTGTGCTATGCTGCCTCATTCTTGAGGACCTTGCCCAAGTTCCCCATTCTCTGTGTGCTGGGGACTGGTTCCAGAACGTTTTTGCCCTGCTGCCCCCTTTCCAGAAACAACATTACTTAGCCCCCTGGAAATTAATTTTTTAAAAATTTTAATAGCAATTAATAGGAAAGATAAATGCCCCTGTGGCCATCACCACTTCCCTGAATCACTGCAGCACCCACCAGGGGGCGGTGGTGCCCACTTTGGGAATCACTGCATAGATCACGGACCACAGACTATTGCCCTCAGTACTACCATTTATCTATCCATTGTTTAATCAACAACCACTCATCAAGCACCTGCTGCTGTATATGCCAGGCACTATTCCAGGTTCTGGGGTTTTATACACACACACACACACATACACACATATATCTATGTATATATCCCTTCCACATCACGACTTTCCCCATCACGATTTGGATGTATTGCCGGTTGGCATAAGACATTAAATGGGAATTTGGGGGAGAGTTTTGTGGCAGCTGCCGACAACACCCAATGGCCAGCAGAAGACAGTTCAGAAACACATAAAATATCCACAGAGTATTGCATAATACCAGCATATTTTATTTTTATTTTTAATACTACAGTATGCACAATTTCTTTTCTAAAGTTAACATATGTAAAAGCCAAAACTTTTACCTAGATGCTTAGATGTGGTTTGGAGTATATACAAAGGAAATGCAAGTAATTCAGATTTTGGGGTGGGATGGGGATTGGTGGGGAAAAAGGGGGGAGCTTCACATGGATGGTGATACTAGAGATAAGTTAGAAAGTAGAAGTCAGGAAGGGAGTACATTACGGACATGAGTACCAGACAGTGAAGAGACCCAGCATGGAGTATGATAGAGCATAGTCAGGAAAAAAAGGTCATTTTCTCAGGGTGGTCCAGGATATGTGAGGACCCCCAAGGGTCCTCTCTATTGACAAATCCTGTGGAATACAAGTACTAGAAAAGGTACTAGGGCGAAAAATGTCAGGTGTAGGAGAGACCTTGGAATATAGAACAGGGAGTGTCAAATATAGGATATCAGACCTGAGAGGAGCCTTAGAATAGAGAATGTCAAAGGTGGGAAATTGGTATTATTATCCTCATCTTTGAGACGGAGAAACTGGCTGAGTGGTTCAATGGTCCCACAAACTGTGAAGCGAAACTGGAGTTGAGGTTTTTTTGTTTTGTTTTGTTTTTTAAACCCTTGTACTTCGGTGTATTGTCTCATAGGTGGAAGATTGGTAAGGGTGGGCAATGGGGGTCAAGTGACTTGCCCAGGGTCACACAGCTGGGAAGTGGCTGAGGCCAGATTTGAACCTAGGACCTCCTGTCTCTAGGCCTGACTCTCACTCCACTGAGCTACCCAGCTGCCCCCATGGAGTTGAGTTTTTATTGACCTTATTTTTATTGACCCTTTGCTATACAATGAGGTTGAAGGGAGCAGACAATTTGCCATGCCCAACATTCCTGGGCTAAGTGCCTGTCTGGGTGATGGCACTTCCAGTGCTGCCTAAAGTCCTTGATAGAAGGTGTCTATTGCCTGGGGAATCAGTGAAGACTCTGGCCTGTTTCCATCGAAGGTCAGGCTTTTTGGCCCTTTTCTCCTCTGTACCAATCTAGCAATCAGGCTAGTGAAGTCCATAGATTCCTCAGGATGATGGATTTAAGTGTAAGACAATAAAATACACGGGCTTATTAAATTATTCTCAAAGATGATTATGAACACACACACACACACACACACACAAAGAAAACATGTTCCAAGAGTTTAGGGTTAGAATTCCCCTTGTATGGAAAGAAGGATTATGTCCTATTGGACAGTTAGTCTGAGTCAGAAAGACTTGGGTTCCACCCTCAACAGGATCATCTTCTCTTGGCCTTGAGCCAAGGAAAATCAATTAATAACCAAGGGATTCAGTCAGCTCTAGAAGTCAGTAGTGATTATCTGAGATCTGCATTTGTAGAGGGAATTTATTCACCCTTCCTTGGACCAGGGAAATCATAGGTCCAGTCACCATCTTTATCCTGTCTAAGGACAAAGAAAATAAATTTATTCTTTGAAGTGCTGGAGCAAAGTTGAAATGATTTTCTGAGCTGTTCCAGCACTCCTGGGGCCAAACAGAGGAAAGTCATCCCTCCTCCAAAGGACAGCCCATCAAAGTTGGTGACTACAGCTCTCAGTCTTCCCATCTGTGCATAGATTGATAGGATGTCACAGTTAGAAGGGCATCTACTCTAGGTATCCAGCAGAGATACTTAATACATCCTGTTCTCTCCCTTGTCTCCCTATGCATTGTGTAGCTGACACGACTCTCAGCCCACCAGTTGAAGAGATGAAGAAACTGAGGCCAAGGACGGGGAAAGGCTAGAGATTCAGTGGTAGTCTTTGGGACTAGATCCTGAGTGTGTGGGATTGTCCTGTGGCCCTTTTCTTGAAGCAACAGGGAGGGAGAACAGAGTCAGTTCTTTAAAGGACTTTGCCTGCCTATTAACAGTTGGCATTTTAAAGCTTGGGCACTTTCCCCATCACCCCCTGACTCCCCCAGGACCAATTTATTGTCTCTGCTTTACGAATGGGTAGGGGGTAACTCATCCGGGCTCTGAACCCAGGCCTTTAGGCATTTTCCAGAGCCTCTGGGGAGGCGTGGGGGGAGAGGTGCTTGGGCTTCTAAGGCTGCCAGGGGTGCTCCGAAAGCTTCCTCTCCGAACTGGTAAGTCACCCTGGGGGTGACTACTCAGAGCCCCCGAGAATGGATTAGCCTGTGAGGAGACCTTGGCCGTCCTTGCCTTGCTCCCGTTTGCAGCTTAAGAGGGATCTTGGGCCGAATCTCAGTTTGCTGGCCCATACAATGGAGGGCTCGGGGCTAGACTATTTTGAAGTTAACCACGAGTTCCTCATCCCTGGCTGTAACCAAGTGAAAACAGGCGAAATGACCACTAGCTGGGGCTCTTCTCGAAGGATGCCTGCTCAGGTAGGGGCTGCCTACCTCCTACGGAGAGAAAGCCTGCAATTGATTCCATTTCAGAGGTGCCCAGGCCAGCCTATGAGCCCCCGCCGTGTCTGGGCAGGCACAATGCTGGTGGCACTGGGGGGCTTAATATATTCTTTGAGGAATGGCAGCCCACTTTATCCTCAGGTTACAAACTAACCCGAGACAAGAGTGGGGGAGAGGAGGGGCATTAAGTCTGAAATTAAACAGCCTAAGTTCAAGTTCTGGGGGGGGGCCCTTCCGTATGACCTTGGGGAAGGCGCATGGCCCTCTCCTTCCGGTTTGTCTTCGCCGTTCATAGTTGTGAATGATAAACGGCAGTGATATTCCTCTAGCTGACCTCGGTGCCCGAACCCCTGGGTCCTCCCTCAGGGATGCGCGCCAAGGTCATTGCGCGCTTCTCAGGGGCAGGTGTCCTTCCCAAACCACTGGCCTGTGGTACCACCTCGATCCTGTTCCTTGAGTCCCAAAGCTGCCGGGCTCAGAGGGAGCTGGGCTCGGCGGCCATAAGGTGGGCGGCTGGTTTTTCCTCTTCAGACCACCGCGTCGCGATACTTGTTGCTCTGGCCCGTGTCTCCCACCCGGCCCGTTCTGCTCCAGGATCGTGCCCAGACCCTGGATCGTGCCCCGCTGCGATCCGGCTACTCTCGGGAAATTCTTTCCTGGCTCTTCCGCGAGATCTGGGCATGCTCAGGACCCAGGCCTCAGGGGTGGGGGCTTTCTTGCGCCCCTATACCTTTGGGGGGGGGTACACAAGCGGCTTCATCCCAGCCCTGGGCACAATGCCTGGCCTTTTAGCTGCTGCGAAAGCCGAAATCTCCTGGTCCCGGGGGCAACAGTTGGTAGGGGAGGGGAAAGCAGTGAGGCAACGACACCCCCTCCCTCTTCCCCTTCCAATTCCTTACCCGAGAGGACGGCCTGAGGAGGCCCCGCTGCCCCAGGCGGCCTCCGGGCACTCATTGCCGCTGGACTGCGGCGCAGACAGAACCTGGCGGGGAACCGGGTCTGCTTGGGCCAAACCTGATGGGCTTCCCAGCGGCGGTGGCATGGGCAAGGGAGGGAGAAGAGGGGGAGAAAAGGAGCGAGGGGAGAAGGAGGCCCGGGCACCGGCACCTGCACTGCCGCCCCCCGGCCTCCCAGAACCCTGCAACCTGCAGCCCCTTTCCTCCCCCAGTATCTAATGCTCCTCCCTCTCCCTCTCCTCGTCCCCCTCCCGCTCTCCCACGTCCCCATCCCTCTTTTCCTCCTCTCCGCCCTCCCCCTCCTCTTCCCTTCCTCCTATCCCTCTGCCTTCACCCCCTTCTTCTCCCCGTCCTTCTCCCCTCCCCCTCCCCTTCTCGTCCTCATACCTCTATTTCGCCTCTTTCCCATTTGCCTCCCTCTCCTTCTCTTCCTCCTCCTCCTTCTACTTCTAACTGCCACAAAAATAAATAAATAAATAAAAGGGTGGGTCGCTCCGGGAG
>NC_058134.1:302664150-302678394 GCF_016433145.1 Gracilinanus agilis
GGGGGGCCTTCCCTGATAACTGATCCCATTTGGCTCCCAGCTTAGAGATGCTCAGAGATGCTGCTTACTGAATATCTTGACCTTTTCCGGGAAGGAAATGTCCCTTTCACTGCTCAATAGAGATCCACCATTCAGACTTGATGGATTCTTGGAAAACAGTTCAAGTACGGGGTTGTGGTGGTGGTGATGGGGGCAGTGGGGAGCCCTAAGCAGATAAATCAGTGGGGCCTAATTAGCGGGTAAGTGGGCCTGGGTAGTGATGGGCTCTAATGGGATGGGAGAAGAACTGTCCTGTGCTTTGCCGATTGTGTTTCAGCTCAGAATTCATGCAAATATCTTCCACCTCCTCTTTGACAAAGGAGCCACGATATTGCCTTGGAGTCTGAATCCTTGGGCAGATGGTGGTGCCCGGGAGCTGCCTGGCACTTTCTACAATGGAGTTTCATCTAGGAATCAGGGAAGAGTGAGGGGTATCTTCGAAAGACAGCAAAGGATTCCCTAAGGGCCAGGTTAGTTATTGCTGCTGGGATTGGTTCTGAACTCCGACTAAGACTTCCCCATGCTCTGGCACATCAGTTAGACCTGTGAGGGGGCCAAGGCCATAATTTAGCCAATAATGATTATTTTGGAACCAAATATTCATTTAACCCTCTCCCGTCTCATTTCTGTATGAATTTGAGACTCTCTCTCTCTCTCTCTCTCTCTCTCTCTCTCTCTCTCTCTCTCTCTCTCTCTCTCTCCTCTCTACATGTATATATATATATATATGTATGTACATATATATATGTATATGTATAGATAGATAGAAAGATGTGACAAAGGAGTGTTGGAGATGATTGAGTCTGATCACCTCTCTTATTCTCCAACAAAAATAAAAACCAACCAAAAATCCTTCTAAACAAGCCTCATTTCCAGTTTATCAGGATAAATTTCTTAGAATTGGTACTTCCCAATGTCCAGCCACCTTTCTCCCCAAGTACCAGGACTTGTGCCCTGTGGGGCCAGGGTAAGCTTGTTCTTCCCCAAGATAGTTCTTTATCTCTCCTTTCTCCAGAATCTGAGGCTTACCAACTGTACTGCATTCTTCCCTTTCTTTTAGTTTCTACCATAGCACCTACTTCTCATTACTGGGTAGGTAGGCCCTTAATTATATCTTTTGTTTAAATTATTTTTATGAACTAAGATTCATTTTGTTTCATACCCAACCTTTCTATTAGAAAAAGAGGAGAGCTTTGTTATCATTAAGCATAGTTTAGGAAAACAGATCTCTTCATTGGCTGTTCCTGAATAACAACCGTCACAACAACAATAGTAATAATATCTACCTCTTAATAAGCTGACTAATGATGAAAATAATTAAATCTCTTCTTCTCCAGACTTATAAAAATAAAGATTCTTTCTAGATTCCAAAATAAAATGGATAATTGTGATAGATTAAAATTTATGAGATTCTGCATGAACAAAACCAATGCAACTAAAATTATGAAGGAAGCAGGTAATAAGGTTATACTTAGTATATACTTAGTAAGGTATGAGGAGGGGACTTTCATAGCAAATTTCTTTGATAAAGGTCCTCTTTAGAGAAAATATAAGTAATGGATTCCAGTGTAAGAGGAAAAATTCTGCAACTGATTGGTCAAAGGATGCGTACAGGCAGTTTTTCTAGAGAAGATATCTAAGTTATTGAAAACTACATTAAAAAAACTAACTCTAGGGGCAGCTGGGTAGCTCAGTGGAGTGAGAGTCAGGCCTAGAGACAGGAGGTCCTAGGTTCACACCCGGCCTCAGACACTTCCCAGCTGTGTGACCCTGGGCAAGTCTCTTGACCCCCATTACCCACCCTTACCAATCTTCCACCTATGAGACAATACACCGAAGTACAAGGGTTTAAAAAAAAAAAAAAACTAACTCTAGAAAGAGAAATGAAAACTAAGCAACTCTGAGAAACACCTCACCATCTTCAGATTAAAAATCTGATGAAAAGGAAAATGACAAATGTTAGAAGGGCTGTGAGAAATCAGGCATACTAACACACCATTGTTTGAGACAATCTGGTAAGCAATTTGGAACTCTGTACCTAATATCTCTGCATTGTGCATATTTGATTTGGAACTAATAAATCTGTCCTTCAAAGAGATGAATGAGTTCTCCTTGCCTCCACTTCTCAAATATCCCTGGCTTCCTTCAAGAACCACTCCCACTGTATGATCCTAGGCAAGTCACTTGACCCCCAATGCCTAGACTTCCTCAGTTTAGGCTGGTGCCTGATACAGAGAAAACATCAATAAATGCTTGTGGATTTAATGATCTCCACTTTAACATCTATAAAATCATATTTTAAAAAATATCAAACAAACAGCAACTTCTTAGAGTTACCCTCTTTTTGTCAGAGCCTCCCAACTCTCACCTGTTCCCAGAGTGCCTCTCTACTCATTCTTCAAAGATCAATGAGATACCTTTTTTTCCCAGAAAAACCCCAACCTTTCCACCACTCTCTCTATTGTCCCATCCTATCCTATTCAGTAACGACCTTACCCATCAGACCTCTCATACTACTGCCTCTCTACTAAGTTAGCCTCCATCTAACTTAGCACACACACACACACACACACACACAATCTGGGTGACAATATTAACTTTTTGCTAATATGCAAGGAGTTGAGAAACCATTAACAGACCCTGAGGACAAATCTAAATAAAGTTCCTTCCTCTCAACAGAGGGATGGGGATCTAGAGAGGAACAATTGGATATGTGGTGTCAGGTACAATCACAACATCTGTGTGTTATCAATGCCTATAGAAGTACATGCTTTTGCTAAATTGGTTGTTGTTGTTTAAGGAGAGGTCGATTATTTGTTTGGTTTCATTTTTTAAATTTGTTTTTGTTTGGAGCCGGGGTGGAGGGGAGGGAGGAAGGAGATATTTTCAGAAAGTAGAGCAATCTGAAAACCCTAAACTTTAGGAAAAATGTATAGCATGTATATATAATATGTATATAATGTATTTTGTTGTTTATTCATTTATTGGTTGTGCCTGACTCTTCATGGCTTTATTTGGGGTTTTCTTGGCAAATATACTGTGATGGTTTGCCATTTCCTTCTCCTGCTCATTTTGCAGATGAGAAAATTGAGGCAAACAGTTTAAGTGACTTGTCCAAGGCCACATAGTTAGTGTTTGAGGCAATTTTGAACTCAAATTGACTCCAAGCCTGATACTTCACTGTATCATTTAGCTGCCTGTTCTTTATCTATCTACACATCTATCTACACAATATATGTATCTATGTGCATATCTATGTATACATATATTCTAGATAGAGAACTATATAATCTAGATAGATGACTTTATTTTAATGTCATTGTTTTCTTTCTGATCCTATGCATTTCATACATTTAAAAACATGGCTCTGAGGAGTCCATAGACTTTATTCACTAGACTTCCCAAGGGGTTTATGACATCCAGAAGGTTAAAAATAATGTGGAGTATCAGCTGTGTGACCCTGGGCAAGTCACTTGACCCCCATTGCCTACCCTTACCACTCTTCTGCCTTGGAGCCAATATGCAGTATTGACTCCAAGATGGAAGGTAAAGGTTGCCTTTTAGTGATGCGGAGATATCATCTCTTCCCCCCTCCCCCATTTTCTGAGACAGTCATTTGAGTTTCCAGTGATTGAGTCTGGTGATCCTCATATACCCGTCTCAGTGGTCTCAGGGGTTGCTATAGGAGACAGGAAGAGAAAGAAAGAGACAAAGACAGAGAAAGAGAGATAGAGGAAGGGGGGGGAGAGAAGGGGGAAGAAAGAGACAGAGAGGCAGAGGGGGTAGGAGGGGAGAGAGACAAAGAGAGAGAAGGAGAGGTGGAGAGAGAGAGAGAGAGCAAGCTAGGTTGGTCTGAGGATCCGAGGCAGATCATTAGGCATCCCTGTCTCTGCACTCTAGTCCTTTCCATGTTGGTCCAGGACCCATATCCCAGGGTGGTTCTCATTGAGCAGGATATCTGTGTAACCAAGGTCCCTTGTAGGACAAAAAAAGGATATTGTGGAAAAGCTATGGACACTCATCAGTAGAAAAAAATAAATCTTTGAAAAATGAAAAACTCCTGAAGTTCATTGTTGTCAGAATGAAAACAGCGCCAAGTGTGGAGGAAAGAATACCTGAGTTTGAATCCCCCCTGAGACACTTGATGTTGAGTGATGTCTGGGAAGTCAATTTAACTTCTCAGTTCCTTCATCTGTAAAATGGGGACAGTAATCATGCCTACCTCACAAGCTTGTTGGCAGAGAGATGGGAGAGATTTTGTATTGTACTCAGGAAACACAATTTGTCTTTTTTGGGTTGGAATGGAAACTGTATGACAAGGGGTAATATGGAGTCATTTTAGAGCAGGACTCCTGAACCCGGGATTTGTGGACCTGGAATGGGTCTATGGATAGTTTTCAGGGGAGTTTGTAAACTCGGATGGGGAAAAATAACATCCTTATGTAACTAGAACTGACCATTTGAAGCATTTCCACTGATGATTCAGTAAAAATGAAGCCCTAACCTAAGAAGGGGTCCCACTGGAATCATGAGACCACTAAAAGGGGACTTGGCACAGATAGGTGAGGAACCCCTGGTTACAAGCTCTCTACAGTCTTTCTGCCCCTCCCTTGTTGAGGAGAGAGATGCTCTGATGACTTCCAGCATGACATGAATCTGAGGCTCATCTTCCCACCCCTCCCCCAGGTCTTCCTTGTCTACCCCCTAGATCTGATTGCAGCTCCTGGACTCTCTTATCCTAAATTAAATGGGTGTACTGGAAAGTCACTGAGATTTTCCAACCGTGCAGATCTGTTTGGATCGCTCTGGCATCATCCCTGTGTGTGAGGGGAGCCCATCTCCATCCTCCAGGTGGTTACTAAGCTACTAAGTGCTGGCAAGGAGTCTGAAAGTGGCAAAGATGATATCAGCAAGAAAAGGGGCCCTTTGCACCAGGCCCAGGTGATAACAGACCCTCTTCTGCTACTCCCCAAATCTGATTTCTGGGGATGTGGGCTCCCAGAGCCTTCTGCCACTGACCTTTCGCAGAAATCGAAGAAGGGAGAAATGCTCCGGGATGCTTGACAAAGAACTCTAGTCCTGGCCCTGGCTGTCAAAAACTGAATTTGGGATGAGCAGCCCTGGGACCAGGAAGAAGGCTCCTAGGTACCAGCTCTGACAAAGGTTGTGGAGTGAGCAGCAGATGGACCAGAGCAGGTGACGCCATTTGATTAGAGATAAGGTGAGATCACTCGCTGGGGCTGAAATGGGCATCATAGCAGGGGAGGAAGCCTCCGTGGCTGGCCAGCCCTTGTCCCTGTGGGAGTCCCTTGATGAGAAGAGGGTGCCTCTAATGCAGAGTTTATGAGGTTGTTGAGGATTTTTTAACACTTATCTTCTCTCTTAATATCAATACTGTGTATTAGTCCCAAGACAGAAGAGACAATAAGGACTAGGCAATGGGGTTTAAGTGACTTGCCCAGGGTCACACAACTAAGAAGTATCTGAGATCAAATTTGAACCCAGGACTTAGCATTTCTACGTCTGCCTCTCAATCCACTGAGCTACCCAGCTGCCCCTACTCCCTCGCTTTTTTTAAAATTTTTATACATTTATTAATATTCATTTTTAACCTGATTACATGCTTCATACCCCTACTTCCCCCTTCACCCCCCTCCCCCCGCTCTTCCCTCACCCATGGCCGACGCACATTTCCTTGTGTCCTTGTCCCACCCACCCATAGCCAAAGTGTATTTCCACTGGCTTTTACATGTGTCATTGATCAAGACCTATTTCCATATTGTTGTTAGTTGCATTGGTGTGGTCCTTTCGAGTCTACATCCTCAATCATGTCCACCCCAACCCATGGGTTCAAGCAGTTGTTTTTCTTCTGTGTTTCCACTCCTGCAGTCCTTCCTCTGAATGTGGGTAGCATCTTTACCATAAATCCCTCAGAGCTGTCCTGGGTCATTGTATTGCTGCTGGTACAGAGGTCCATTACATTCGATTTTACCACAGTGTATCCATCTCTGTGTACCATGTTCTTCTGGCTCTGCTCCTTTTGCTCTGCATCAGTTCCTGGAGGTCTTTCCAGTTCACATGGAATTCCTCCAGTTTGTTATTCCTTTTAGCGCAATAGTATTCCATCACCAGCATATACCACAGTTTGTTCAGCCATTCCCCAATTGAAGGACATACCCTCCTTTTCCAGTTTTTTGCCACCACAAAAAGCACAGTTATAAATATTTTCGTACAAGTCTGTTTATCTATGATCTCTTTGTGGTACAAACCCAGCAATGGTATGGCTGGATCCAAGGGCAGGCATTCTTTTATAGCCCTTTGAGCATAGTTCCAAATTGCCAGCCAGAATGGTTGGATCAGTTCACAACTCCACCAGCAATGCATGAATGTCCCAGTTTTGCCACATCCCCTCCAACATTCATTACTCTCCCCTTCTTTCATTTTAGCCAATCTGCTAGGTGTGAGGTGATACCTCAGAGTTGTTTTGATTTACATTTCTCTAATTATTAGAGATTTAGAACACTTTCTCATGTGCTTACTGATAGTTTTAATTTCTTTATCTGAAAATAGCCTATTTATGTCCCTTGCCCATTTATCAATTGGGGAATGGCTTGATTTTTTTATACAACTGATTTAGCTCCTTGTATATTTGAGTAATTAGACCTCTGTCAGAGTTTTTTGTTATAAAGATTTTTTCCCAGTTTGTTGTTTCCCTTCTAATTTTGGTTGCATTGTTTTTGTTTGTACAAAAACTTTTTAATTTAATATAATCAAAATTATTTATTTTACATTTTGTAATTTTTTCTAACTCTTGCTTGGTTTTAAAATCTTTCCTTTCCCAGAGATCTGAGAGGTATACTATTTTGTGTTCACTTAACTTATTTATACTTTCCCTCTTTATATTCAGGTCATTCACCCATTCTGAATTTATCTTAGTGTAGGGTGTGAGATGTTGATCTAAACCTAATCTCTCCCATATTGTTTTCCAAGTTTCTCAGCAGTTTTTGTCAAATAGTGGATTCATGTCCCAAAAGCTGGGCTCTTTGGGTTTATCATACACTGTCTTGCTGACATCATTAACCCCAAGTCTATTCCACTGATCCTCCCTTCTGTCTCTTAGCCAGTACCATATCATTTTGATGACCACTGCTTTATAGTATAGTTTAATATCTGGTACTGCTAGGCCCCCTTCCTTCACATTTTTTTTTTCATTATTTCCCTTGATATTCTTGATCTTTTGTTATTCCAAATGAAATTTGTTATAGTTTTTCCTAATTCAGTAAAGAAGTTTTTTGGTAATTTGATAGGTATGGCACTAAATAGGTATACTCCTTCGCTTTTAACTTATGTCCAGACTGTTACCTAGGGGTAGATAGAGCATGATTAGTGGGAGGTTCATGCCATGATTCAGGTCCTCTATCTGGTCCATCTGAACTTGGATGGAAAAAAATAACATGATTCAGGTCCTCCATCCTTATCTTCTGGCTATTAAATTCCATAAAACCCTGGTCTCCTAACAGCCCTTTGGGTGGGTAGTGCTGTTATTGCTTCTCCTTTACATATGGAGAAGGTGAGGCTTGGAACGTTGAAGGGACGCAACAAATCAGTGTGGTGGCTGCAGCTTCCCTCATGCCTTCGTCTGGCTTTCTCCCCTGTGCTCTGATGCCTCCTCCAAGAGGGTCTTGTTGGCTGTTGGAAAAGTCATGTTTATTCTTGGGCTCATTGTCATTTCGAGAATGCAGAATCCAGATACGGCCAACGAGCATGCTCCATTAACAAATAACTAGAATCCCTTTTGGATTTACTCAAAGCCTTTCATCTGAAAACCTTTTGATGTCTAACAACATGGCGCTGGTGAGAGGTGACACCTCCTGGACTCTCTTGGTGGCTTTTGTTCCAGTGAAGTTCCAGAAAAATGTAATTGCTTACTGAGGTTGTGCTTGGTAGCTGGGGAAGGATCCTGGGCTCGGGGACATTCTGTTCCAGATTCTCTTTATAGAACAATAATAACAAGGATGATATAGTAATGGTAGCAAGCATTTGTATAGTACTGTAAGGTTTACAAAGAACTTTACAGTTTTCCATGTCATCCTTACAACAACCCTGAGCAGAAAAAGTTAAGCAACTTGGCTTGTTCAACCCAGCCAGCAAGTGTCTGAGATAGGATTCGAATTCAGGTCTTCTGGATTCCAGGTTCAGTGCTCTGTCCCCTGTGGCACCCCCTAGTTGCCTGTAGTCACACAGCTTCTTAGAAATAGCCAGCCCCCATAGCTGTGAGCTCTCTTCCTGAGCATCCTTTCTAAAGCACAATCTCAAAGCATCATCCACACGCCTAGAATCTTTCTTTATAATACACAGAAGCGTTTTTTGGGGAGGAGGAATATGAAAACGTTTTCCTCTGTCTCTACCTTGAATTCACCACCTCTGCTCCAAAGTCCGTACGGCCGAGTTGTGCTTGTTCACTTCACTGTTTGCAGCACTGACGTCTCTTAGAAATATTTTAAGTATTTTGTTCATTTGTTGCTGTTCTGCAGCAATTGGTAAGACATGCCAGCTTTCTCTGAATTCTTCCCATCTCCAGGTTCTTGGATCCTTAATTACTCTTTTACAGTTGGTTTAAGCCACTCCTCAGTTAATGGACGCCCATGTTGGTCCAGCTAGCGTTGTCATATGTTGTCTTTTCTTCAGCCTCGTTTACCTCCTCGGATATGTGTTCAGTTGTGTTCTTGAATCAAGGCGTGTGCACGCACTTTCTTCTAGGATCGTTTCAAATGACTTCCCAGAGCAGCTGAATCCCTCCCCAGCAGAGACGAGCTGGTCCTCTTCTTCCCTCAGCCCCTTCATGTGTATTGTCTAGGTTGGGCGAGCTTCAAGATACAAGGGAAACCTCAGCTTGGATTTTTCATTTCTCTTTTATTAGTGATTCGGGGCTTTCTTTTTTTATGGTTCTGCTTTTGAAAACATCCACTTCCTGTCCACTTATCAGTTGCTGAATGATGCCTCTTGATCTTATGCGTGTATCTTAGTTCTCTAAGTCTTGGATATCAGAACTTTCATAAGAGATAGAATATGAAGCTACTCCCAACCCCATGGACCAGTTTTCTTGTTCTAGTTCTGTTTATTTTTTTGCCCCTTCTCTTTGAAAAAAAGTCCTCCTTTCCCAAATCGGTGACAAAGCCCCCCCCCCTTCTGTTCCATTTCATTTTCACAAATAAAAAGTCCATTTTTATATTGAGGAGCTTTGGGTGTTCACAGGCTCAACTGACCTTGTTAGCTTGTTTTCTAGTTGGTGCGGCTTTTTTTTAGTTTGCTTTCTAATTTGTAATTTTGTAGAAATGGAATGTTTTCCCATGCCACCTGAACTGAGGGATTTTTTTTTTCTTAAATGACTTGTTTCAGCACATTGAGATCCCAACAAACTCAAAAAACTCTTTAAGATTTGAAAAATATTTTAGAAACTTTCTCATTTCATCCTCAGAATAAATCTATTAGGCGTTAATAGTGTCTCCATTTGAAAAATGAGGAAGCTGAAGCTATGACTTTGCCCAGAGTCATGCAGGAATTAGACATCCCTGGAATGACTCGAACTCAGTTCCTCTCTCGAGGTCCAGTGCTCCATCTACTGAGTGGCCTCAAAGACCGAATGAGGAATTATTGGCAATATAAAATGGATGATGCTTTTTCCTCCCCTTCTCCAGTAGGGTGAATCCTTATCTCTTCGGCTTTTTCCTTGGTACAAAGGGAGGCATGTTGTTATTGCTCTCACTGGCTCCTGATTTGCCTATTCTCCCCCAAAGTCTCAAGGGAAACTTGACTGTCAATGCCTGATGGCCAAACCACCCCTTGGCATCTCTTCCTTTTCCAGGTACAGGCATTCTTTTCTTCTGAGAGCTCATAGCTCGTCCTCTTCCACCCCTGAGTCTAACTAGGAGAGGTAATGCCAGCCTTTCTTTATCAATTTTTGGCTAGCTGTCAAATGATTATATTAACCAGTCTCCATCTTTCACCGATTATGGAGGCAGCCAAGCGGTCCAGGCTTTCTGAGCTACTCTAGTGATGGAAAGAATCAGAGACCTTGCTTATAAATAATTGGGTGCTTTGCAAACCCCTATAGTTCATCTTCTTAACCAGAAAAGAGCAGCTTCAAAACAACAACCCTTTTCTCATCATCTTGGCAGTTGTCCTTGTGACAACCTTAATATACCACCAATCTCTAGGCTCGAGGACCTGCTTCCTTTCTGGGTGGATTCCACCAGAGCATCTCCTATGTACAAGCTCCTGGGTCAGACACTGAAGAAATAGAGGTGATGAGGAGGAAGCCAGGATCTCCTTTTCTAAACACTAAATGGCATCTTTAGGTTTACAAAACAATCCATTCCTGCTTGGGGTTCCCAATTATGCAGGACCTACTGAGCCAGTCACAAAGGACACAAAGAAGAAAACAGGAAAATTCCTACCCTGGAGGTTCTACTAGAGGTATGTGTGTGTGTGTGTGTGTGTGTGTGTGTCCATGCATGAATTCACTCTATTGTTACATGGAGGCTCAGGCAGGACCAGTCATTTGTCCTTGGTCACTGAGATATCCAGGAATGGTAGGGTTGGTTTAAAACTCTGATCTCTCATTAGGGTATATGATGGACAAAATGTTAAGCTTGGAGTCAGGAGTTCGAATTTAGCCTTAGACACTTAATCGCTATGTGACCCTGGGTAGGTCCCTTAGTCTGTGTCTGCTTTAGAGTCATCAGCTGTAAAATAAGATGATGATAATAAAACCTGTTGATTTTGTGTGCATGGATATGTATGTTTGTCTGTGTGTGAGAGACAGAGAGGAAGGGGGTTGGAAGGAGAGAAAAAGGAGGAGAAGGAGAGCAATGGACACCTTCAGAGCTCTAATATTTCAGTGTGGAACAGGTTGCTTGGTAGATAGTGAGCTCCTCATTAGCGTAGGTATCTGGGTGTGGACAGCTTGACCCTTTGGGAGTAACGTCGAGAGATTTCATGCTTTTGTTACGAGTTGGTGACTTTGAGCTCGGCCCCCTCAAAGGATATTTTTTAAATGCCCGAGTCTGACTGGGAGGATGCTTGAAGGGCCATGTGAGTTCTGATTTGATTCTAAGATGCTGTTGTTTGAAATTTGACAGTTATCTGGTGGATTATTAAAATATGCATCTTCTCACTACCGCAATAATACTGGTACTGAGAGCTCACTTCTTTCTATTTTCCATTAGTTTTACTGCTTAAGTGATTAGTGCTAAAATGCAGAGGAGAATTTTGTTTGTTGGTTTTTCCTCCCTTTGTTGCTAGGATGTTATCAACAGTAACGATGAGTTAATGATAATTTTCCAAAACAGATTCGCTCAAAATTGAATGTGTTTACTAGGCCGTGGAAAGTGTTTGTAGTAAAAGCTAGTGTGGATGTGAGAAGAACTCGGATTGGGGGATGACAGGACTCTCAGGGAGGCTGGAATCGCCGCCTACTTTCCCCTGGATCCTTCTCTCTGCCTTCTTTACTCCCAAAGCCAGCTGCCAAGCCAGCCAAGGCCCTGGCGGAGCCGAATGTGGCCACTCTTGCCCAGCTGGATTCTGGGTGCCATCTTCCGATTTCCTGGAATTGCCCCAACTCAGCCTGGGCTGGATGTAGGCAGGGTGAGCCGTAGCAGTCCTTGAGGATTCTGGGGGATGGGTTTGATCCGACAGCCCTCCCCCCTTCATGCCCCAGTAGAAGGCCTGGCTCCTTCTACATGCTCCCAACCTCAAACCAGAAGTTGGTGGGAGGATGGTGGAGTAGATAAGTGAGTGTCAGGCCCACCCAGTGTGGGAAAAAGGTTAGAAAACTAGTAACTTGTGCCTCAATCGCTATTAAGCTGAGTTTCTTCTCTAAGAAGTTGTCAGTAATTCCTTTTGTTGACCCAGAGCTTATGATGAGTCATTGGCATGATACGGAAGATTTAAAAAAGACAGAAGAAGGAAAAAATAAAGCAAACAGAGACCTCCAGATGGAATAATCTTGGGCCTTAGAAGGGTGTGCTTTCCATCACTAGAGAGGTGAGACTTTCACTTTCCTGGGTCTTGGCTGGAACATACTGTGCTCCATTCAGGGCCTCGAGGTTTAGGGCAGATGCTAGTCACCCCCTAAGTGGGGGCGACCAGGATGGTGACTTGGACAGGGAGTGGGTTCTCCCCCAATGGAGTCCCCAAACCAAGGCTGGATGACCAAGTTCTGATGCTCCTGGGGCCTGGGAGTGGGGGAGGAGGGGAGAGAAGGTGGGCTCGTGTCCACATCAGTTGAACTTTGGGATGGCCTTCAAGACTCCTTTCATCTCAACTCTGAGATCTGGCAGTCGGGGAGGGGGCTGATGTCTTGCTACTAAAGCACTTCTGCCCTCATGACCTTTCAAAGAGAGAGACCAGTGCCATGGGAGAGAAACAGGCCAGGGCTAGTGACTTTGGTGAAGTATTGTCTGTGGGTCTCTTGAGCAATGGTTGAAGACTTGTGAAGGTTTTAGTGACTCGGATGGGGAGAGAAGGAGGTGAGACATGGCGGTGGGTCCCCTAGCCTTGTTGGGGCTGGTCGGATTTGTTATTCCAAACTGCAGAGTCGGGGAAGCAAGCCTGGCAAGTGTGACCTTTAATGAAGGGGAGAGAGAAGGAGTGGGACTTACTTAGCATTTATTGATTATTGATTGACATTGTGTTCAGTGCTGTCCAAGCTAATAGGGACTTAGCAGATGGGGATGTGTAGATTTGCCTAATTAACAATAAGGAAAGGGCTTTAGCGGGGCGGGAATGTAGTCATATGCCAGAAAGGAGGGTGAAGACTGGAAGCTAGAGAGAAGCCCCTGTTTCCATTGGGCCTTGGGAACTAGTGGAAAAAGACGAGCGGCAGAGAAATGTCAGTGTCTCTGGCTGTGCCTGGATGAACCATCCCTGGGAGGAGGCCAGAATCTGATTTCAGAAGACAGGAGCTCAACCTGAGCTCATTCCCTTGAAGCCTGGGTGAGTCGGGGCAAGTCTTCCTTGCTCTCTGAGCCTCAGACTTCCTGACCGTAAAAGGAAAGGGAGGAGGGCAAAGCCTTGAATTCTAGAGTACTTTCTGGTGTGCAAAGCACCTTCTTCATACTAACCAGTGAGGTCGGTGCAGCAAATCTGTATTATGATCCCATTTTACAGATTGCTGTTACAAGAATGTTGGGCACTGGGACTATGGCATACCTTGATCCAGATTATTAGTTTAGAATCATCTAAGATGGTAGAATCCCAGGATTTATGGTTGAAAGGTCAAACCTCCTTATTTTATAGCTGATAGGGCATTACTCAATGGGTAGAAAGTGGCAAGATCAGAATTTGAGCAGGTCAGTGTGCAAGGATTGCCATCGTCATCACTGTGGCAAATCAACAATTGAGGGCTGGGCAGGACCTCGGAGATCATCTTATCTAACCCTTTTATTTTGTAGTAGGGAAACCAACCAGTGTCACATAACTAGTAAGGAAAATGCCTGGGATTTGAACCCTTCCTTCAGCTGGCTTTTCAGGAGGAGAAGATTGTGCCACAGGGAAGCCACTTGTTCATTCATTCATTTAAGAAACATTTACGGAATGCCTAGGAATTGCTGGTGTTAGAATTCGGCAGCCTGAGTTTCCAGCCGGCTGCCAAAACCCTGAGCCAGGATTCTTCTCTCCACCTCCTGCAAATCACACTCCCTTTTTTTACTGACTTGGATTGAAGGATTTCACAACAAGCAATGTGAACATAGATATGATTTTTCTTGTTTGCATCATGTATGCGTCTTTTTCTCCCTCCTTGGCCATCTCATTGCTCCAGCTTGATTGGGATCACTCACTCACACAGGGAGTTCCTGACCTCACAGGGTCGTTCATTTAATGTTTAAGGGAGGTGTTCTGAACACAAGCACCCAGCAGCAGGATTGAGGGGGTGGAGAGTATGTGTTGAGTGAGAACCCATATTGTAAAACAATTTTCTTCAATAATTAGCAAGAAAGAAACGTGTGTGTATGCTGCCTAAATGTAAATTTGAATCGGTTCTTTAAATTTTTCCCTATTGCTATATATAAAAGCTTCCCTCCTTCTCTTCTTCCCTCCTTTCCTCCCTCCCTCACTTCCTTCCTTCCTTTCCTTCCCTTCTTCCCTCCCTCCCTCCCTTCCTTCCTCTCTTCCTTCCTCTCTTTCTTTTCTTCCCTTCCTCCC
>NC_058134.1:302678737-302715319 GCF_016433145.1 Gracilinanus agilis
TTCCTTTCCTCCCTCCCTCTCTTCCTCCTTCCTTGCCTCCCTCCATACTCAAGAGATAGAGACATAGAGGAAGTTGCTTCACTTGACTGGGTAGCCAATGAACATTCTAAAGGGCCTCCCATGTTGAATCTTCCAGGCCCAGTAAGCAGTATGGGGTTATGAGGAGAGAGCTCTGGACTTCTGTCTGAGGAATTAATTTGATTGGTGGGTTGGTATTTATTAGCCATGTGACCTTTAACATATCCTCTTAGTTTCTCACAGCCTCAGTTTCTTCATCTGTAACACATCCATAATACCATTGGCTCATAGGCTTGAGAAGACATAATATTTCTTTTAAAGATGTTACTTCCCCTCTGTGGGACCTTGGCTGAAAGACTTCCCTCTTTGAGTACAAGTTCCCTCCTCTGCATGTCTAGATGTCCACATGACCTCTATTTTCCCTTCAAACTCTAAAGCTATAATTCTGCAACCTGTGATTCTGATTCTGAATATTCCTTTCCCTAATATGGAACCCAATTATCTGCCCTAGTTGGTTGATACAGCCAAAAAGTACTGTGATCTGTTGGTTGACCTTCAAGAAATAAGCCTTTAAAAAAATAATCCTTTCTACATTTGGCCACAAAATGGCGCCAGGATGCACATAGCATTGGGCTGGAGTTCAAATGCAGCCTAGACATTTCTTAGCTGTGTGACTCTGTCTAAGTCACCTCACTTCAGTTTCCTCAGCTGTAAAATAGGGATAATAACACCTACCTCACAGGGTTGTCAATAAGATCAAATGAGATGATATTTTAAAGCAAACAGTAAGGCGCCATGTGATGCTGTTGTTGATAATAGTGTTAGTCTAGTGACGGACTGTCTGAGGTGGAAGGGATTTCAGAGGGCAACGGGTCCCATTTGTACTTAAAAAATAAGTGAATCTCTATTAGATAGTCTTAATCTGGGACCCACAGGCCCTTCAAAGCTTTGTGAACTTGGATGGGAAAAGATATATCTTTTCCATTAACCTTTCATTGCTTTTATAATCCCTGTTATTTTATTTTATGCAGTGAATAAGTTTATTCTGAGAGTGGAATTTATTGATTCTCCCAGATTGCTAAAGGGTTTTGTCATACACCCAGAGTAAGAACCTCTGATATACTAATAGAGTCACTGGATAGGGGAGTCAGAAGTGACCTCGGTGGCTGTGTATTTCACTCCCTGACTGAAAAGGCATCCCTTCTCCAAAATATACGACAACAGGCCTTCCATCTTTTGACTGACGACCTCCCAGGAAGGCAGCCCACTTCTCTAGGCAACCCATTCCATACTGGGATAATTTTAATGGAGAAGAAGTTTTTCTTGTTCTCCAAACTAACAACAACTCTCAGAACAATTTCAATCCCTCTTCTGTGAGGGAGCTTTTGAAACATCTGAGGGCCACTAGGATGATCCCTCTAAGTATTCTTTTCCCCCAGCACAGAGCAGCATTCCTTAAATTTAGTCTGAATTCTAGATCCTTTCTCACACGCTGGTTTAGGATGATGGACACAGGCATTGCCTCCGGTGCAAGTTGTGAGCGTCTGTCAGGCCTTGGGCCCTGCTCTAGTCTTTGCAGGTCCCACATCTCCCTTGAAGCCCCCTGAGACACAGGGGGAAGATAGCTAATGCCTTTGCTTGCATGATGTATTGGGTTTCTGCTATTTACATTGTAGACTCTCTCCCTTGGTATAAATGTCCTACGCTCATCCTGGGGAGCTCTTGTTCCCTCCAGGCAGCTTCTGTGAAAAATCTTGGGCTTACCATAAGGATCTTTGGAGGAAAGTGTAATTAAAGGGATTCGTAGGATGCTTCTTTTTGGAGCCATGTGAGCTAATGAAGACAAAGAACTCAATGGCATGAGAGAGGATGATTTCACTCTGTCCAACCAAGAGTTCTTGGACATCTTTAAGTAGAATCTGGCCTTGGAAGGTGTCAATCCAGGATGAACCCGTGGGATTAGGAAATGTCTTAGGTCATGACAAGTAGGGCTTGTCGGACATCCACAAATATCTGCCTATCTCTTAACCAACTGACTTCATCAGCTCTCCCCGGACCTGGAAGGAAAGAGTTAGAGAATGAAGGTTTGGGGTCGAGCTAGTTCCATGAGATATGACGTACGCACAACTTCCTCTGCCTCAACCAGACTAATTTAGGCGAGGTTAACAGGAAGGAGGGACACAGGCAAGGGTGGATGTGATTGTTTGTAGCTGTTTTTAGCACCAGGAGCTGGGACAACCTCTCACCAGGATTCAGGGAGAGGGGCCAGAAACTCATCAGGCACCAAATTCTCCAGAAAACCCTGGGAAACTTTGGCCCAGGCAAGACTGAAAAGTGAAGCTGGGGTGTGAGGGAGGGGGAGGAGGACTTCCCTGCTGCTGAAGTCTTTGTGTCTGTTCCCAGAATTAAACACACCCACATGCACACACATTCAGAGCCCAACAGCTGAGCAAATGGAAAGAAGATTCAGGGTTCTGGCACATCAGGAAGATTCACAAGGCTTTGGATTGGCATTTGGAGCTACCGAGGTTCACGGTGTGGTCCCAAACAGAGACCATTGACAAACAGGCTTGGTGATAAATGACATTCCCTAAGAATGGTTAGTAAAGAGAGAATATTCGGAATGATGTGTCCGTGCAAACTAGACCCCTCTAGTTTTCTTTGCTTGGGTGTATGGCAGAATGGAAACAAAATACGCCTTTTCAGACCCTGTTTGACCTTTGTCTCATGTGCTATTTTCTTCATAAACATGACCCTGCTACCTTACTCTGTGCCTCACATTCTTTCTTCGTAAAATCAATGATTTGGCCTAGATCAAGGATAGTTCCTTTTTGTGTGTGTGCTAGTCCCCTTTGACCATCTTTTTCAAGATAATATTTTTAAAACCATCAAATAAAATGCATGGCTTTAGAAAGGAGACCAAATTATATTAACATATATTACCCTCTACTCATATGACATCCATTTACATTAAATAGAGGAGTCAAAATATTTTTTTTTAAACCCTTGTACTTCGGTGTATTGTCTCATAGGTGGAAGAGTGGTAAGGGTAGGCAATGGGGGTCAAGTGACTTGCCCAGGGTCACACAGCTGGGAAGTGTCTGAGGCCAGATTGGAACCCAGGACCTCCTGTCTCTAGGCCTGACTCTCAATCCACTGAGCTACCCAGCTGCCCCTCAAAATATTTTTTAAAATGAATTAATGTACTCTAGGTTGAGGACTCTTGGGCTAGATTATTTTCAAGATTCCTTTTATCACTAAATATTACAATCCATGATTCTTGTGGTTTGAAATAAGGCAGAAATGGTTTTGTTCATTTGTTCAGATGTGACTAACTCTTTGGTCTTTGGTCTATAGCGCAGCAGGTCCTTCCACACTATGCTATCTCTTGAAATATGTCCAAGTTCATGTTTGTTGTTTCCATGACACTCTATCCCTCCTATCCTCCTTCACTCCATTTTCCTTTTACCTTCAATCTTTCCCAACATTAGAGTCTTTTCCAACTGACTCCCATCTTCTCATTAAATGGCCAACATATTTAACCTTCGTCTTCAGTGCTTGACCTTCCTGGTGAATTTTCTGAACTAATTTCTTTAAGTATTAACAGATTTTATTTTCTCCCTTATTCAAGGGATTCTCAAAAGTCTTCTCCAGCTCCATAATTTGAAAGTATCAATTCTGTGGCATTCCGCTTTCTCGAGTCCAGCCGTCACAGCCATACATCGTTGCTGGAAAAACCATAGCTTTGACTATATTGACCTCTCAGACATGACTACACAACAGGTAGAAATAGATATTAACATTTTTTTGCAGCTTCTTCATGTACCTGGGATTGTGTTCATATGCGCATTCCTTCCACTGATTGTGACTCCTTCAGTTCATCTTTGAAAACTTCTGTAGCTGAAAAATACATCTTCCTTGTGCAGCCTAGCAGGGAGGGAGAACCTTGATCAACCCCTGCTCTGTTACCAGTTCCCTACGTCAAGTCTTTAAATCTAGACAGGATTTATTTGCTCTGAGGATACCGAAGGGGGTAGTGGATCTTGCCCCTGAGGCTTGCCAACTGGATGATCTTGGGCAAGTCACCCCCTCTGCTCTTCTGTTTCCTCGCCTATAAGATGAGTAGATGGGACTTAGTAGATGGCCTCTGAGGACCATCCTGTCTCTTCTTACCTATTCCACACAGTGTGATCTCTGGTCTCCTTAGCTCTTGGCCTTGGGCGCTTCCTCCTCCTCCTCACTGCCTTAGAAGCACGTAACTGGTCCTCTGAGGGCCTTAGCCGTAGAGCATCCCATCACTAAACTAGAGCTACTGCACGCCCCCTTCCCCAACCCCTTGCTTCCAGGAGGCTTCTCCCCCCCACCGCCTGGAGTGAATCCTGCTTACGAGCTTCTGGACTATGTTCTTGTCATATCGACAGGCTCGGAGAAAATAGATGCATTTTGTTAGATAGATGAATGTGGAGGCTGCCAGCAGTGATGAGATACTTGCTGTTTAATGGAACTGAAATCTGGTCTGCCGACAAAGCCAAATTGGGTTCTTTGGGAACCGGAGGATCTGTCCAAATGCTGCCTGGATGAGTCTTGAGATGGGATCAGTTGGAAGCCATGGAAAAGCAATTCCTTCCCACGGGCAGGGCCAGGCGCTCAGCAGCCCTCCCTGGCCACGAGGAAGGGGGAGAGGCGAGCATCCTTCAGCTCCAGCCTAGCTGCTTTGAAGAGAAGCGGTACCCCGTTTAATTAGTATCTGCAGCCCCACCGAACAATATTGTGCCTTAATCCCTTAAGGACGAGGACGACAGATGACTTGGGAGGTGAATACATCCAAACTTTGGGGCTCTGGATATCTGGGTAGACTTAATAAGGGGTGAGATTATGCAAAAATAGTTAGGTATGATAATGAGAATTTCAACGCGGGGTGCTCATTTTCTTCTCTTTGCTCTCGTTAAGCTCCATTCCAAAGGAATTAGTGGTATTACTGCGGGAATCTTCACTTTTTTTTTTGTCAAGGAAGCGTGTTTTGGAGCTCCCTCGACGTATCTTGAAAGCAAGGCACGGATTTGAACAGGTTTAACAAGGGGCGAATGCGAGAAATCTTAAAGCATAGTTAATCTTTAGAAAGGACTGGAGTTGTGTGAGTAGATTTTCTTCTCTAATTACAGGGAGAGAAAAAAAGAAGCCAACATTCTCCTTTGCCTGAAATTCCAACTGTTCGTGTTGTTCTACTGAAGGATAGAGGTGAAGAGAGACTCAGCTTGGCCTCCAGAGGGCAGTGACTGGGAATTATGGGAAGGCTCAGTGCAACAAAAATAGATAATATTATCTTTATAATAATCTTTATATATCCTAATATGATATATTATCTATTGATCTCTATTTATCTACAAATAATATCTTGATAGTAATCAGAATTGGTCATAGGAGATTGTGGATGAAGAGCTAAAGGAGGTCCTGAAGTGGGCAGCTCCATGGTGTAGTTGGTAGATATCTAGATTTGGAAGACCTGAATTCAAATCCTGCCTCAAACACTGCTTTAGTGAACTTGGGTTAGTCATTTAACATCTCATCTCCTTAATTTTCTTTTCTGTAAAATAGGGATAATTATAGCACCTTCCTTGCAGAGCTGTTGTGGGGATTAAATGAGAGAAGTACATAAAATATAGCTGAATAAATTGTGGTACCTGATTGTGAGGGAATACTATTGTGCCATGAGTAACAATGAGCAGATTGACTTTTTAAAAACTCGGAAAGAACTACATGAACCAATGAAGAGTGAAAGGAGTAGAACCGAGAGGACATTATATACAGCCATAGATTTAATATTTGAAGAATAATTTCTGAATGTTCACCTTTAGAGAATGAACGGAGAAATGGAAATAGGAAAGACATCATCTATATATTTTGCCAGTTGATACCTTCTATGGTGTGGGAAAAGGAAGGAGGGACAGAATTTTAAAAAATTAAATTATATACATTTAATTAATTAAAAAAATTAAATGTTTTTTACCTTAAAAATAAAATAAATGAATGCATGAAGTGCTTTTCAGACCTTAAAGGGCTGTAGAAATTTAGCTATCATTATTATAACTGTGGTTATCTTACTCAGGCCCAGAAGTTCAATTCCTTTCCCATGATCACACCCAAATTCTTTGACCCCAAACTCAAGACTCTTTCCATGAGACTACGCTCCTTTCAGAAGTGGAGTGCTTCACCCTGAGAGTTAGTGACCTGTTTGGTAGTCTTAGGTTTGGAAGAAAGACTGCTGGAGAAGATGCTGTAAATATAATGGGGGGTTGGGAGGTTCTAGGTTCCTCTTTTAGCCAGCCTAGAATTCGGAGAGAATGAACAACCCGAAAAGAGGGGGGGAGGGTGTCAGGAAATACCTCCCTCCTGTGGCAGGGGTTAGGGGGTGCCTAAGCTGAGCCCCGAAGGACACTAGGCATTCTACAGTTTGGAAGGGAGAAGGGAGAACATCTTAGATACGTGGCATGCTCAGAGCCAGAGAAGCAGAAGGGAGAAATGCCATATACTAAGGAATAGAGTGGGTTCATTGAAAGGGATGATTTTGGATTCTATTCTGGACAATAGGGATCCAGTGAAGATTTTTCAGTAGGAGAGAGACACGGTCAGATCTGTCATTTGGTGCCATATTCGTGCCATCATTTCCCATCCTGTTTGCCTTGTGACCAGTGATTGAATTCATGATCTGCTACTTCTGGATGGCTCAGTCTCTGGAAACAGTCATTCGGCCGACCGCTTCCCAACCCCCTGTAAGTGTTGTCTCTCTTGTTAGAGTGGAAGGACTTTGGGAAAGGGGGCTGCTCTTACTACATCCTGGGCGCTGAGCACAGTCCTTGGCACATAGTAAGAGCTGAATCCATTTCCTTTTTCATTCACCCATTCAAGGATAATGACTTGGCACCTGGGACGAAGGAGAGATGGGCGGCGGACCGGAGGCAGGGGGCCCATTTAGGTGGCTTTTTCAGTCATTCAGAAGAGAAACGATTAAGGCCCAAACCAGAATGAGTGGCCATCGTGGGCAGACACAGGCATCATAACTGCTCTTCTAATGGGAGAGAGAAACTAGAGGCACAGATGAGAAGCCGTGATGACCTCCTCAAAAGCAGAGGGTCATTTTCCCATCTATTTTCACTTGAACCTAGTGCAGACCGTAATTTCAGAACACTGATGGGGTTATCTTTTTACATTTTGTTAATAATAATTGCGAACAGTCACGTAGTGCTTTGGAGTCTCCAAATGATTTTGTGCTCATAGGCTTGGTGAGACCTCGGGGGCTCTCTGTGGGAGAGCGAGCGCTGCCCTGAGTATTGTCATGTCCACGAGGAAGATGAGGCAAAAAGATTCGAAAGGACTTCGCTCAGGACCACCGAGTCAGGAAATAGATCTCACTCAGTAATATGGAATTTGCATTCTGACCTCTCTCCCTAAACCCAGCCTCGCTTCTGCCCTGCCATGTTACCCTTCTGCCCTCCTCATCCTAACGGTGACCAAGCGTTAGTGCGTCTGGGCAGCCCAGGCCCTGGGAGATCTTCCAGCCTGGCATTCCGCCGGTGACCTGGCCCAGCAGCAAATGGCCATGCCAGCCAGGCGCTCCTGGGTTCCTTGGTGGGCTACTTTGCTCCACCTGGTGTTGAGCTCTTGTCCTTCTTCATCAAAGCGGACCTTCCCTCTGAGCAGTGTCTGTGAAACGAGGTGCCCTTTTTTGTACCTCTGGGGTGATCAGTGCTTGCTAGGCGTCGAATAAATAGATTTATCTGATGCCTACAACAGGGAAGTTGACCCAGTGAAATAAAAGCCCCATTTGACCTACGTGGAGGTAATACTGTACTTGTAGTCTGAGACCTTGGCCTGGATTGTTGGGATAATGGTTACAAAAATAGAAAGTAGGGAAATGGCTGCTTGGGAGAGAAGGGCCTATCCCAATCAATCAGCTTTTCCAAGTGGACCCCATGGTCCGTGTCTACAGGGCCTGCTGTTGTGGTGGTGGGCCTACCCTAATTCCGGGTGCCCCCGTGGGCTTCTTCTCTCCAGATACCTCTCCAGATCTTAGTAAGGAAAGATAGCTTTTTTCTATGGAAACTTAATAAAGACTGTCCGTTTTAATTGGATCATTGGGGTGTGTGTGTGTGGATGGGGAGGCCCACGGAGTGAGCTTTGCTATCAGGAACCTGGATACCCAAAGAGTAGTTAGTTGTAGAGAATCTACTGTGTTCTGAAGGGAGCCCAACTTATCCCTTGAAATTCTGATGTGCTGGGCCACGGCAGGCTCTTTCTCATCTCCTGTGTGGCTCCGGAGAGCCGCTTAAGCGGGGGTGTTTGATTGGAAGTCAGGAGAGTTTTGAGTTCCAATCAGTGCCCAGGAACTTGCAGGCAGGCAGGAGTTGGGCCTTAATGAACACCAAAGAACAGATGTGTTTTTTTTTTCCTTCCCAGAATAATTCAAACCTGCTTTGTGTGAAAATGTTTCTATTTTCCCCCTAATTGGTGGAATTATAGACTATAATTTTATTTTGGACTCTATTTTTGGGTCCTTTCTTCCTGTTTTTGACATTGTTGTCACTGTGGGCTGTATCCTAGGGAAGGTAATAGAGAAAGAGGAACATTGGATTATGTGCACAGAACAGGGATCTTTGGACCCGGCTCAACCACAACCTTGCTGTGTGACCTTGAACGAGATGCCGCTCTAGCCTGTGCCTTCCGTTGGCTCCCCTGACAAAGGAGGAGGTTTGCCTCTGCGGCTCTCTGAGGGTGCCCAGGCCCTGGCTAGGTGCTGTGTGGCCCAAGGCTTGACCAGAAAGACAAACAGAATCTCTCGCCACCTCACGAAGCAGGCTACTGCTGGGGATCATCCCAGGGTCCAGAGAAGGGAAGCGACGTGGTGTGGCCGAGGTGCCGTGGCCAGCCAGTGGTGCAGTGAGGACTGGGATGCGGAGTTTGTCCCTGGGCAGCGGGTCCTGCTACAGAACGTGCTATCCGACTTCTAAGGAACCTCCAGGGAGGAGCTTTGCTTTCATCTGAGAGTCTGCAGAGACTCAAGGGGCTCCGGGGGGGAAAGGGGAGGATGTGCTTTTCCTGGTGTCGATTACAGTTTAGACGGCATTAACATCCTCTGAATAAATGGAAATGGGCTTCCATAACCATAGTAACTGCTGCTCTTAAAATCGCTATTTTAGACTCCTTACACTTTTTTTAGAGGTTGCATCAGAGTGATGGATTCTCTCTGCTCAGAGATGCTGAATGCCCCCTCTCAGAACCCTAGACTTGATTCCCTCTGAGTTCTTGATTCTATAGAATAGATCAAGGCGGGAGGAAAATAAAAAGAGCAGGGCAGGATTTCAGGTCTGGACATAGCTGTCGACTAGGACCGTACATATTCTTGCCCTTCACCTTCTCATTTGTCCTTTCCGTTGGGCACCACCTTCCACCCCGGTGCCATTTACTTCCTTGCCCTTTGCTCTTCCCCTCCTGCTAATAATCCCCAGCCTTGGGAGCTCTACCATTTACTTGTGTCCCTCCTACTCACAAGCCACCAAGTGGTTTCCCTTGGTGCATCTCATTTCCTCACTGGAAGAAGTCCCAAACTTGTCTTAATCGAGTTCTCTTTAAATTCATGACGTCTCCTCTGAGCTGGACCCTCACTTGTTGGCTGGTCATCCTTAGAGTCATCTGTGATTCAATTAGAATTCTATCTAACGGGGCAGCTGGGTAGCTCAGTGGATGGAGAGCCAGGCCTAGAGACGGGAGGTCCTAGGTTCAAATCCGGCCTCAGACACTTCCCAGCTGTGTGACCCTGGGCAAGTCACTTGACTCCCACTGCCTACTTACCAGTCTTCTGCCTTGGGGCCAATACATAGCATTGACCCCAAGACAGAAGGTAAGGGTTTTATTAAAAACGTTAAAAAAAAAAATCAATCGGGGCAGCTGGGTAGCTCAGTGGAGTGAGAGTCAGACCTAGAGACGGGAGGTCCTGGGTTCAAACCCGGCCTCAGCCACTTCCCAGCTGTGTGACCCTGGGCAAGTCACTTGACCCCCATGGCCCACCTTTACCAATCTTCCACCTATGAGACAATACACCAAAGTACAAGGGTTTAAAAAAAAATTTAAAAAAAAATCAATCTAACTTGTGCCCCATCGCACTTCTTAGATCTCCTACCCACGATCCCTGCTGCCTTTCTCCCTGTAGGAATGACCCGGTGTCTGGCTTTCTGTGAAAACAGGCAGGGATCCTCGAGGCCTCCAACATCCACCCTACAGGGTGCCTCCCAGCTGCATCGATTCTCTTCTTCTGTCCAGCTTGGAGGAAGCTGTCTTGAGGATGCTCCCCCTCCTTGTCTTCTCCTGCCCTGCCCCATGAGCCGTTCAGCTCCGATCAGTGGTGCTGTTTTGTCTTCTCCCCTCTTTCCCTCCCTTGTGCCCATCTCTGCCCATTTTTCCTCTTGGCTGGAGTCCCGAGAATGAAGTGATGCCTCCAGCGCCACATGCCCTGTATAAGTGAAAGGTCTGGCTTAAATCCAGGTATGTGTAGACATAGTGTATATGAATATAAACTGTGTAGTCGCTGTATGTGTACACACAGATCTACTACTGGAAGGCACCTTGGCTTTAAAATCACAAGGCTTGGCCATGAATTTTACCTCTACTCCTTACTATCCAAGTGACCTTGAACAAGTCCCATTCCTTCATATTTTAATCCAGTAAAATGGGAAAGAGACTTAGATCTGGCATCCCCTCAGACCCATTCCAACTCTGAGTCTATAATCCTATGAATATTTACATTCCTGCGTTTAGCTCTCTAAACATGCTCCATTGCTGTGGCACTCTAATCTCCGTGTGCCTCAGTTTCTCCATCTATAAATAGGAAAAATCCTGCTGCTACCTTGCAATACCCAGTAGATGTACTTTGCAAATCACAAAGCACTCTATCAGTGTTAGCTGTTGTTCTTATCAATAATTATGCAAGCCGTCAGGGATATGGTTTGCTCTGGCAGGGGCCGCCTCGGTATCTGGCTCTGGCCGCGTGCCGTTTCCTGGGTGGCCGTCACACATATTTGAACCTCCAGCCCCTTGCTTTTATTCAAGGTTTTGGTTTCTTTGGGCTGTGGAGATAAACAGTACTATAAGCCATCATTCCAAAGAGTGACGGGCATGTCACTCATCGGATGGCAATCTCTGGTACTTGTTCCTCCCGTTGGCTCTCTTTGGAGGCGGTGGAGGCTCGCTCCTGCCAGTCCTCATTGCCCCTGGCAGCAGGGAGGAAGGACCTGGCCTTCTCAGTGGAAGCCCACTTTGGGGGAGCCCCTATTTGCCAATGAAAAGCTGATGTCAGAGAATTCTCGGTCTAGCGCTTCTGATGAGGGCTGACCTACAGGGACACGGCTGTCATGCTGATTGTGGCAGAGAGAGAATGATGCCCCCTCCCTCGTGCCAGAGAGGTGAGGGGCTCCTGGTGGAGGGAGGGAGAAGAGGGCGCCTCCCTGGCTTCCTGGCATGAGGCAAGCATCAGGTCAAGGAGGCCAGTGCTCTCAGGTGGGTCAGGAAGGGTTAAACCGAGAGTGCTGTTGTCATTTCACGCCTTGAGCGTGTTGGGCAAGAGTTCCCTCAGCTTCAGAGTCGAAGGGGCTCCTTTCTGAATCTCAGAGTTGCTCACGAGGGTCCCAGTTCATCCTCGAAACCCTGGGCTGGACCCTGGCATCGGTGGGGCCTTTTCTAGAACTGCCTGTCCAAAGGAAAGAAAGACCCTTCGGAGAGCTCATCCCAGCTCTCTGGGGTGCCCTTCCCCATCCATTTCAGGAGCACCCTCTTTCCACCACAGACATGGGGGCATGGGTTTTCTGGGGTACCGTTTCCCTCCGATATCACCCCCTGAGGTGGCGTTGGGGCATGGCGGCTATTCTTAAAGACCCATTGGTGGGTTGGGGCTCCCTTTGTGGTTTCCACATTTGTAGAAATCATCGGTGAAGATGAATGCAGGGAAATGTCACTTCAGGGCTTCCTTTCCTACTCAAGTTTACGTTTTCCTAAATGTGCCATTCGACGTTTGGTGTCTCAGTCACAAGCCCTCGTGGTGTAGCTGTCCTGGCCAGTCTTTTCAAACTGTTGAGTGCTCCGGCTCCTTGTGGTTAGCCAGAGGGAAGCTGAGCAGGAGATGTCCAAGAGGTCTCTTTGGGTCTTTCGTCCATTCTGATGCAGTAAGAAAGAGCTTCAGGCCAGAGCTCTGTCACTTCTCTTGCCTGTGTAATCTCAGGAAATCGCAACTTCCCTGAGCCTCAATTTTCCTCATCTGAAAAATGGGTAGGTAACATCATCATAACAATCTACTAGTGTTTTTATAGCAGGCTCTGTGCCAAGTGCTTTATGATTATTATCTTTTGGTTTTCACAGTCACCTTAGAGCAGTGATTCCCAAAGTGGACGCCACCGCCCCCTGGTGGCTGCTGCAGCGATCCAGGAGAGCGGTGATGGCCACAGGGGCATTTATCTTTCCTATTAATTGCTATTAAAATTTTAAAAGTTAATTTCCAGGGTGTAAGTAATGTTTTTTTTTTTTTTCTGGAAAGGGGGCAGGAGGCCAAAAATGTTTGGGAACCTCTGGAGAAGAGGATAGATGCTCTTATTAGGGACGAGGAAATGGTGTCATCTGGATTTTGAACCCAGGTACTCGTGAGTGAATACAAGGCTTTAAGCACTTCCCCAGCCCCTAATCTCTTCCTCAGAGAGACAGGCTGACAGAGGAGAGAAGGCTGAGCTCAGAGTCAGAAGGTCTTGGATTGAAATTCAGCCTCTTGCCCCGTTGGCTGTGCCTGAGCAAGTCGCTCGGCTAACTTCGCCTGGCTGATTTTGCTGAGCAGGTTCAAATCTTGATGGGTGGAAACCATTTCTGCTCCCCTGGGCAGAATCCTGGGGCCGAGGACTGGAGGAGAGAGGAGGAATGCAAGGAGCCACCAGATCAGATTCAGGTTTTCCCCAACCCCTCCCCCCCCCCCGGCTCCATTTTAATTTTTAATAGCTTGAAAATGCCCTTGGACTTATGGGACACCTGTAGAAGGTGAATTTGCAAGCTAGGATTAGGACAGGACGGTGTCCTGGAGAGAGCCCTGCACTCAAGTGGAGGAGCCTGGCTTCCTGCTCCTTCTTTGAAACTCCCTCTCAGTGGTGTGACCTTAGACGAGTCACTTCCCTTGCCCCAGCCCCAGTTTATTCCTTTGGAAAACGAGCCTGCTACTGAAAGCATGTGTGCCTCCCGAGAGCTGTGAAGAAAATCGTCTTCATGTTTTATGAGAAGAATGTGCTGTTCCAGGCTGACTCCCATCCCACTGGGCCCTTTGGTTCTGAATCCAAGTTCTCCCAAAGTTGGTCTGTTCCACCATTTTCTCAGTCCTTTAAAGCAGGGGTTCTTCACCTTTTGGGGGTCCTGAATCCACCCCAGAACTCTGTTGAAGCTCACGGACTCCTGGAATTGTATTGTTAAATACGTGGGATACCATACAAGTGGGGTTCAGTACCGTTATTAAAATGGTAGGAAGTGGATGCAGGCCAGGGCCAGACGCCCGGCCTGAAGCCGAGGCTGCCTTCGGCATCATTTCTATCCCCCACCCTTAGCCCAGCGCCTGGCACGTCGCAGGGCCTTGGTAGGTGCTCCTTGACTTGACTAGACTGACCCCATAGAGCCATCCTAATCTAATCCTAATGTGACAGATGGAGAAACTGAGGCCCAGGGAGGCCGAGTGATTGCGCTCAGCCTAACTGGTCCAGGCAGGAGACGAGGCGCCTTGCCCAGGGCTGGAGAGTAAATGCCAGGGGCCTCGCTTCCTCCTCATCTCGTCCTCTGCTGGGCCTCGCCAGGCCCGGCTCCTGTGGACTGTGAGCTTGCTGAGGACGGGGCCTCGTCCTTGCCTCCTCCTGCCTCCCGGCAGACCGTGTCCGGGTGCCGGGCCCAGTGCTTGGCACCCCTTAAATCCTTGCTGATTGGTGCCCCGGCGGGATCTGTGCTTTGACTAAGGAAGGGATATTTAGCTGGAGATAAATAAGAGACAGTGGCCAGCCAGATGTCTTCCTGAATACAAATGAGGTGCTGTGTCTCCCAGCTGCCAGGCTGAGGAGATGCATTTGTTTTTCCTGTGGACTAAGGAGGCTGCAGCTAAGAGGGAAGGGGGGTGGCAGCCTCTGGGTGAGCCCCTTCCTTGCTCTGGAGCTGGGGGATGCGGAAGGGGGGCAGAGCAAAGGGAGTTCTGAGGACACGACAGCATGGGCCCGAGCCCCGAGAGGAAGGTTGGCCTCCTTTCATTGCAGGGGGGTGGAGAAGTCAATCAAGCCATTTTTAATTATGCACAGAGGAACGGAATATATTTTTTTCCATCTCCAGGGAATGCACTCTGACCTTTCGTCTGCTTGCATGACTCGAGTAACTCTGGCTCTAAATATATCACTTCAGACAGAGTGATGGGCCTTAATGAGGAGGGAGACTTGAGCTAGATTCGAAGGGGAAACTTTGCAGGATTTTTAGCATTCTGTCGGATTGGAGTTTCCCCATCGGAACAAAATGGCCCGTGTTCTCTATGGCTTCTCGTCTTTGGGAGCCGGGATACTGGGTCATGTCCGTAGAAAGGCAAAGCTGGGGGGATTTTGTGTATAGAATGTAAAAGTGGTGAGGGGCCTCAGGAAGGGGCCTCAGGAAGGGGCCTCAGGAAGGGGCCTCAGGAAGGGGCCTCAGGAAGGGGGTGGCAGAGTGGGCGGCAAAGGGCCTTAGAAAAAGAGGCGGCAAGAAAGGAGGTTGGTGGAGCTGAAAGAGTTGTGCGTGATAAGGCTTATCATTTTTTACCTCTTCTCCCCCCCATGACAAATCAATGAGGGAGCATTTATGAAGTACCTACTGTGTACCAATCACTATAACAAGTTCTGGGAGTATGAAGGCCCAAAGTAAGACCTTATGCTTGAGAAGTTCACCCTCTAATGGAGGAATATGTCAAGGAAACACATTTATTCAAAGCAAGCTGTTTTCAAGATAAAAAGGAAATAATCGACAGAAGAAGGCCCTGGAAAAAAGAGGGGTTGGGAAAGGCTTCCTTCAGAAGCGGGGATTTTAGTCGAGACTGAAACAACAAACAAGAGGAGAGAGCACATTCCAAGATTGGGGGTGAGCCAAAGAAGATGCTCAGATAGGAGAGACGGAGGGTCTTGTTCAAGTTTTAGCCCCTCCGTTCTCTCTGGAATCTCTTCTTTCCTAGCCTTTTGCTAGAATGCTCTGGTTGGCCATTCCTGGATTGACCCTGCCCCCGGTTTCTGTAGGCGGTTCTGTCTAGCTTCATTTGCCAACCTGGGTTGGGACATAGGCCTCAGTGTGATTTGTCTTGGACTTCCCCATCAGATTTGGTTGGGTATGTTTTCGAGGGATGTTCGGTGGAGTCATGGCGGCGGTGTATGAGGGAAAACTTGCTGTTCTTCCATCTTGTCCTTCCATCCTCTGCCATCTTGTCTTCTGTGACATCAATGAGAATCATTTGTGATGAACATACTAATTGTGTCTAAAAGGGTGCTCCTTAAGTGTTTGCCATTAGTTCCTCTTAGGAAATTTAACTTTTATTAGTAACTGAGAATTAATTTTGAGTCAAGGGCAGAATAGTGGGTAGAGTGCTGGACCTCAAGGCAGGAAGCACCTCGCTTTTTGAATCTCTATCTGACACTCAGTAGCTTTGGGTTCACGGGCGAGCTTCATATTGCCCATCTGTAAAATGGAGATGAAAATGCCTTCAGTGCATTCATCAGAGGGTTATGAGAGTACGTGACAAAATTGAGAAGTTCCTTGTAAACTCTAGATGTCAAATAAAAGATAGTTGCAGTCATTACAATGACTACTATCTTCCTCATCCTCTTCTTTGTGGGGTCGGATAGCTAAATTTCAGTTCAGTTGATAATAAAGAATCCTTTCTGTTCACCCAATACTTTGACATTTGGAAAGGCACGTGCTAGTTGGTGTTATGTGCAGACTACCATAGATGCTGAGTCGAAGAGGTCTTGCTCGGTAATGAAATATTATCCCTTCCCTTTTCCGATCCTCATTTTCTGTAATGGCTCTGACTGTACTAAAGACCGAACTCAGGTTAATGGCCATCAGTGATTCAAGACCCATCAGCAAGTTCATGAATTATACTTCTGTTTAGCTCTCTGTTCCAAAGGCCAATCATCTTAGGCTTCTTCTGCCTTAACACGTGAAGGGACATTTGTAGGATCAGAAGGTGGCATTTCATGCCAGTGATGTCACCACCTGCCCTTCTAAGTCTATCTTGTATCTCAAAAGGACGATTTTAACAGGATTCCAAAGTCGGCTCGATGTTAAACACCCCGTGACTTACTGAGGGGTAATGAATGAAGAGTACTTACATCTGATTTTGGAGACTCTTGGTCCATGTGTTAGCATTACTGTTTCACTGTTTGACCTTGGGGAAATATGTAATCTCCTTGATCTTCAGATCCTTAATTCAAGAAAAGGAATATTCTATTTGCCACTGGTCAGTTGTGAGGATTCACTTTTTCATTACAAAATGCTATAGAAAGAAGAGTATTTCTATTTCCAACATGGCCCAACTTTGATGGTTACCGATGGATTTTGTGCTTTTATATTTTAGCAAACAATAGAGAGAAAACTCTGAACCCCAATGCTAGCACAGAGGAGAAAGTGGGAGGCCCAGAGAGGTGGGGGTCCAGTCCGAGTGATGGAAGAAGGGAGTAAAGATGGAAGATCCAAACACAGATCTCCTGAGTCCCGTGTATTGTTTCTTCTCCTCTGTGACAGGCTGGAGCTTCCACATAACGTTTCCAGCTTCCTTTCTTCTACCACCATCTTGGATTGTGCAAATCTTGGTTTCTCTACCTCCAGAGTTATGCGTCCATGCCCATCATAGGTTAGATTATAAACTTCCTGCAATGAAAACATGATTATGATTCCCCTTCATGTCAAAGAGAAACTGGTTTTTTGAGACAGTATACTAATGCAGAGGAAGAAAATTGGTTTTGTTTGCCATTAATTAGGAAATCTAATTTTGAAGCATAGAATGTTGGCAATATCTTTCATTAATCTGCAGAGTGTTTTGGAGGCAGCTGGATGCCGCTGGGTTTTCTGTATGAGTTTGGATGCTTTTCAGCAGTGGCTGGCATCTCCTGTTCATTAGCTGACTTATCAGGAGTATGTAATCTGTTGTTATTGCAATGTATAGAGTCAGCCCTTGTGGGTGGCCCAGCCACGAGGTTGTGTTGGTGTTTCCATGAGAAGCTGCCACTTTTCTAAAGGGAAATGAAGGTCAGTCACCAAGGCCAGGGGCGCTTCCATAATTTGGCCCACCCACTTTGGAAACAATACCTTCCCTTGAAGTCGTTTTTCTTAATTTTTCTCATAAGGGACCCAAGGCCTTTCCCATTCTTTTGCTAATAATGCCCTACTGAAAAGTTATTAGAACCTGCCAAGACCTGGTGCCTGATGGCTTATGAATATATATCAATCGATAGAGATTATCGACTAAGTTCCATAACTTGCCTTTTGAATCCAGAGATAATCAAAATAAAACTCATGTTCAATTGAACGGCTGGCGGAGAGAAGCCGTGCCCCTAGGATGAATAGGCCCATCTGCGTTCTGCGTTTGGAAGCTGTTGTGGTCATGAGGACACATTTCCACTTTGGCAGTTTCCATTTTGTGCTGCACTGGAGTGTGTATTTGTCTGGCCAGTTGGGGGATCCTTGAGTGTTGACAGCCTTACCAGAGTGATGCTGGCCTATTGGGGCACCTACGGCTCATTCCATGTTTCCCTGAATGTAGTTGGTGTTTTCTTCCCTGCCTTTTTGGGGAAAGTATCACACCCCCATAACCCATTTTTTTATAAATACGCTTAGAGCTCCATCCAACTCTGTTAATGTTGCTGTATATTTCAGGGCTAGTTTAACGGGAGGCATATTGGATGGAAGAAATCTGTGTTTTTTTAAATCCAAATTTGTCCTATTGAAATATTGGCATGGGAGGGACATCCTGACAGTTATTGAATTTTGGAGCATGTGCCTACAGCACATCTTCTTTTGATTATATGATATATTATTAGATTTGAATTGATTCTTTTCTCCTTTTCCAAGGGCGCTTGATCATGACGAATAGGTGATTCTCTAGCATGGCAGCTTTCGGTATGAGCTAATAACAATCCTTGTAAGGACTGGAAGGGACAATGGTCCCCCCTGCATCCCTCTGGTCGAGACCGTAGACTTCCATGGCCTCTGATTCCTGTGGTAGACAATAGTAGGTTGCCCTCCGAATTCATATACTTTCAATGCTCGTGTATTCTTTCAAGAAAACATTTATGAATGTTCTTTAAAATGTCTGTGAAGCCTATGGACAAGTGTGGTAGGAGCTGAAAGAATATATATGAGATAAGGTTCTTGACTTGGGGCTTAAAATTCAAAAATTTGAATATAATTGGTTTTCTTTGAGATCTGATATATTTAGTACCTTTAAAATGATTCTGAGAAAGGGTACGTAGGTTTACCGGACATCTGTGACATATACATACCCCAAATAATTAGGAGGTTTTGGATTAGTAAGAGAAAAGATGTGTTTACTCGTTTACAGGTGCATGTATGTTGTTGAATGGGAACTGGATAGTGAGGGAATTATGCCACATGAGTATTGGCTGAAGGAACTGGATATGCTTGACCTATAGGAGAAAAGGATTTTGGGGGGGCTATTGTAATCGTGACCTTCAGGGGAAAGGAGAGATTATACTTTTCTCCTCAGTGTCTGGAGGAGCTGATGTCATGCTCCAAAGAGTAGTCAGTGAGCTCAGTGAAGGAGGAGTTCGGCTTGCTCTAAGGAAACTGGTCACAAATGTGATCCACCACGTCCTCACTAGAAGGATTTTAGACAGATGCTGGTTGACCAGTCAATCAACACACATTTCTTTATTAGTCTACTCTGTCCTGGGCTCTCTACTAGGTTCCAGAGATAAAAAGCCAAAGATAAGCCAGTCCAAATGATCAAGGATCTTCCATAAAAGCTACTTGGACTGTATTTTGGTACCTATTTCTCCTTTAGTTATTGTTTGGAATCGATGCCCTGTGAAGTCCCTCCCTGCTCTGTCTGTCATTCTGTGGTTCCAAAACTGTTGGAGAAATGCATAAAAGACATGCAAGTAGAATCCACTGGGGAGCCAAGAGAAGGGCTGATAATTTCTAGTTAGAGAGATCTATGAAGCATTAAAGGATTGTTTGCATATACCTAAGGTTACCAAAAAGTTCTCTGGGAAATGATCAACCTTGTACTTGAAAAACTTATCAAGTTGCTGGAATTATGGGTTATGGCTTTATAGTTTAATAACCCCCCCCCACCCAAGAACCCATTTCTCCTGCCATACCCTTTGATAACTCAGGGACACTTCTTTCCCTCAGTGAAACTGAAGAGGAAAGATTCCTCTACTCTCTGGTCAACTTAATGGAACTGTATAGAGAAGTAGGATGGGCACATGGCTAAATTGTGATCTCCTCTGTCCAGTTGGTTAAGATCAGAGCTCACTGGAATATTGGAATTTGATACTGGAGATAAGCCCACATGGAAAATGTTACTCAGAAAAGGACACTTGGAGTTTCTTTAAGGAGAAATCTAAAAACAATGACCCTTATCCTTTAGTAGAAGCCATTAGTGGCGATTCGATTTTCCATCTGGAGTGTACTGTACTGAGTAAATCTGAATGTCATTCTTGTGCCCCTTACCTCTTGGGGTCTGAAACTCATTTCAGTGATGCTCACATTTGATGTTTATAAAGAATGGGGATTAAACTATGAACACTGTTAGTGTGTAAACATAGATAGGATAATGTCTCCAACTGAAGAGTGAGTTGGTTTTTAATTCCTTTCTGAGACCTCACTTCTGTTGTTAGTTGCTGCACAATTCTTCTGAAGGAATGGCTTTTTCCATAGTTTAAAAAAGTTTTGAATACATCTTTATATAGTCTTGGACTTGGAAATGAGTATATCTCTTAAGCATTGTGAATTTGGAGCACCTCAAGACTTGGAATTAAAGTGGAGAAGGAAGTGCAGGAGAAACTTTAATGTGGTTTTCTGTAGGAATAACTAAGCAGAATGGTTATGTGAGGGCCCGAGCTGAAACACTAGGCTTTGATTAAGTTCCTGCCGTATGAGAATCTTGAAGAGGGATGTGGAGAGGAGAAGACAGTTTATATAAGATACGCTCCTTACCTTTATTGGGCTTACTATCTAGTTGAGGAAAAGACCACCAAAACTGATGCAGACTATTATGTGATGAAAAGAAAGTGAGGGAGGATGTGGTAGCTGACTTCAACTGTGTGAAAGAGAGATTAGACTTGTTAGGTTTGGTCTCAGATGACAGAATGAAAAGCAATTAGACCTGGGTGGAAGAGGGGTGGTTGAAGGAAGGCAGATTTCAGCTTGATGTCAGGGAAACTTTCCTGTCTCCAAATTGAATGGGCTGCCTAGGCACAAGGTAGTGAGGTTCCCCATCAATTGGAGGTATTCATATGGAGATTGTTGTGGATCACTTCCCCTATGTTTTTTGTATGCAGGATTCCTTTTGAGCCATATGTAGAAATAGATGGATATAGGTCCTTTTCAATTCTGGAATTCTTTGATTCTTTGATAAGTATGCTTTGTTCTTGTTGTCATTGTTGACAAAAATTACTTGTTCAGTCATTTTATAGTCATGTCCAACTCTCAGTTTGGAATTTGGGGCAGAGATACTGGAGTGGTTTGTTATTTCCTTCTCCAACTCATTTTTGCAGATGAGGAAACTGAGATAAAATAGTAAAGTTGCTTGTCCAGGGTCAACTCAGCTAGTCAACATCTAAGACCAGATTTAAACTCATGAAGATGAGTCTTCCTGACTTCAGGAGCAGCACTCTATCCACTGTGATAATACAAAATACCAGATGTAAGTTTTGAGGGTACTAAGCTCATTACTATTCATTTTAAAGTCTCATTTTCATTAATATCTTCTGTTTTCATATCTGCTTTTTTATTGAGTATACACCTTAGAAAAGTGAGTTAGCCTCCCCAGGCTTCAATTTCTTATATGTAAAATAAAGAAAATGGATTAGGATGGATGATTCCTGAGATCCCTTCAGACTCTAGAATTCTTGTGATTCTTCCCTGTTTTGTTCTTTCTTTTCCTTCCTTTCTTCCTTCCTTTCTCTCTCTCTCTCTCTTTCTCTCTCTCTCTCTCTTTCTTTCTTTCTTTCTTTCTTTCTTTCTTTCTTTCTTTCTTTCTTTCTTTCTTTCTTTCTTTCTTTCTTTCTTCCATTTACTTTCTGTCTTAGTATCAACTCTAAGACAGAAGGGCAAGGCTTAGCAAAGAGATTTATGTGATTTGCCCAGGATCACACAGCTAGGAAGTGTCTGAGGTCATATTTGAACCCAGACCCTGGTATTCTATCCACTTTACCAGCTAGTTGCCTCCCTAACCCAATTCATACCTAGCAAGTCATCTCTTATATTAAAGATTTAAATTAAAAAAAAGGAAAAAAAGCATTTTGACAAACCCAACTAACATGGCATCTGTGTTGGGAACTAAACTCTATATATGAAACCCCTAGTCACTCACTATAGTGAAGAGGGCAAGGAAGTCTATTTTCTCATCTCTTCACTTTATTATTTTTTTTAACCTTTAACTTCTGTGTATTGGCTCATAGGTGGAAGAGTGGTAAGAGTGGGCAATGGGGGTCGAGTGACTTGCCCAGGGTCACACAGCTGGGACGTGTCTGAGGCCAGATTTGAGCCTAGGACCTCCTGTCTCTAGGCCTGGCTCTCCATCCACTGAGCTACCCAGCTGCCCCCCTCCATTCACTTTAAAGAGAGTTAGTGGAGGAGACAGGGTACCCATCCAGAAATATATGTTGCTTGTGTGCATTTCAAAATGGCTTCTTTGTGAGTTGAAAACACGGGCTAGACACGTTTTTAAAGACCATTTTTAGAAAGGTTCAATTCGTGAGGAATAGCCTTGGACGTATATAGCACAGAAGGAGCTTTCTACAGGTCCAACGTCTGGCAGAGGGGAGTGAATAGACGTTTTCGGTGAGTGTTTGGCTCCGTGTGATCAGTGTCTTCGTTCTACCCTAGCAGTATGGGGGATGGAGAGAGAGGGGGCAATTGGGCTTAAAGTGTTTTAACCCCAGAATCATTCCTCTACTAGTCTTTGCACAGGAGTTTACAATGGGAAGACTTAAGTGCTTCTCCATGTTATGGCATTGGATTAAGTGGAAAATCATCAAATGTTTCCATAGTCACTGAACTCTGTAGCAGGGATCCTCCCAGGAACACTCTTCTGCTATCTTTCCAAAACTAACAAAGAAATTAGCTCATAAGATCAACAGCTCTCTTTGGTTCACACAATTATTCCCCCAGTTGGGTCCATTGCCTTTCCTTCCTGCGGGAAAAATGCATGGTTAAAAACCCGAGAAGTTCCTGTCAAGGATTTTTGTTGAATTGTCCCCATGGGGCACCTTCACTGTAGCATTTCAGAAGTTTCATAGTGGTTGAGGTGGACAGCTCTCTCTAGTCACATGGAGGCAAAGAGACTTGGGACTCAGTGGCTGGATAGTCTTCACCTCATGGAGCCTCATCCCTCTGACCTCGGTGTTGTTTCACGTCCCCCAAGTCAGTCTTCCATTCCCCTCACTTTCTTCTCTTGTAAAATGATGATAAACTCTGGTAGCACCTCCCTGCTTTGTTGAGTGTGATTATAGATGGAAAACATCTTGAAAACTTTAAATTGTGAGAGATCTCAATTATTATTCATGAGTTTCTTTTTTTTTAAAGCCATTTCCTAATGGTTTAGAATGAATATAAATATTGGTTCCAACACAGAATGGTAAAGGCTAGGCCACTAGGATAAAGCGACTTGCACAGGGTCACACGGTGAGGATGTATCTGAGGCCACATTTGAACCCAGATCCTTCTGTCTCCACGTCTCTGGCTCTCTATCCATATAAATGCCATTCTCATGATGAATGCTTAGTCATGAAGTGGTTTTTCTGTTTGGGGCATCTTTGCATCGTTGATAACAGAATCGTAGCATCTTAGCTTTGGAAGAGACCTCAGAGATTGTACTCTTTCACCTTCATACAGGTAGGAATTCCTTCTCCACCCTTCCCAGCAAGTTCCTCCAGACTATTTTTGTATCTTTATAGAATGTGGGGTATCTCCTTTGTATCTCCCAAGGCAACACTTTCTGCTTTTGGATCCTCTGCTTGTTAGAGAGTTTTTCTTTCTCTCTTTCTGTAACTTGTATCAATTGTTTTCCCCAGCTGAAAGGTGAAGGGATGGGACCAGGGAATCTCTAAAGCCCCTTCTAGTTCTAGAATGGCCCTTTGGGCCCAAACAGAAACAACTAAGCCCACGCACTTAACTCTCCTGTTTTCTCTAAATCTGCATGTCTTTCTGTAGAAAAAGATCCCCGTTTCCTTCTTCCAATCTTCATGTAACAAGAACACCAATGACAAAATAGCTTGCATGTCGGTAGCACATTAAGGTTCAAAAAGCATTTTTCTCACAGTATCTTTTTAGCTCCTTATGACAAGCCGGGGAGGTGGGTGCTATTCTTAGTACCCTTCCCCTGCCCCTCACGCACACCTTACAGATGTCCATGACATGCATGATCTGCTATCCCTTTCCCATTCTGGTTGTCTTTCCATGGACAAGCTCTGGCTTGACAATGGTTTCCCCTAACATGGCAGCCAGACCTGATCCCAACTCTCCAAATGGCACTGGAAGAGAGTGGAGGATGTTGGAAGGGTCCCAAGTCCTGGATGCTCTCAGTTGGATTCTAAGTGCAGCCTAGGGCAGTGCTAGTACTTGGGGCCATTGTGTTAGACTCTTGAGTCATTTTCCACTCTTGTCCTCTGACAACATTCATTCATTCGTTTAATTATGCAATAATCATTTATTAAGCACCTTGTGTTGGCTGCTGTGTGAGGCTATGGGACTACAAAGACCAAAAAGGGAAATGGTCCCTGCTGTCCAGATGCCTGCCTTCTGTCAGGGAAAACAATGAAGTCACAGTTAAATCAATCTCAAATAATTTCTGGACAGTGAAGGACTGGGAGAGATCTGGAGAGACCTGTCTCAGTCACTACTTCTTGTGTGACCCTAAAAAAAAACCACCATGTCTAGATCTGTGGCTCAGTTTTCTCATGTGTAAAATAATGGGGTCAAGTGGTTTCTAGCCTTCTATCTCTGATGTCCTGAGTCTCGTTATAAATAGCAGCCGTGCTGCTTGCTCTCTGGCATTTAAAGGGGGAAAAGGAAGGTCGCTCGGTCTATGAAAGACTGAGAGCACCCCTCCATCTCGTGGGGGTACCCAGGTGGGCCTTTAGGTCCTACGTCCTTTGATGGTGCAGCCTGGAGATGGCAGCCCTGGCTGGCCCTAGTAAAGAAATAGCCCGGTCCCGGCAGCATGAGGTTAACTCTGACCTGAATCTGCCAGTTCTAATTTATAGGAAGGCATCTTGAAAGGAATGCAGTTAATGGAGTATTAACTGAGTAAACTGTTTTGGTGTTTGCAATAATAATAATAACAGCTTACATTTAAATACCAATTACAAAGCACTTCCCCATCCATTATCTCACTGCAGCCTCATAACACCCCTGGGAAGTAACTAGTCTGAGACTTCTCCCAATTTTCCAGATGAGGAAACTGAGGCTCAGAGATTTGAGGCAGCTTGTTGAAGGTCAGCCAGGGAGTAACAGAGCTGGGACCTGAACCCCCTGATTCTGACTCCAAATCCAGCAATCGTTCCATTCATTCCAACCAGCAAAGTCCTGCAAGGGTGCGATTCTCCCTTGGACTGTTCAGAGAGGCAGCTTGGCATGTCCTGGGGAGGACAGAATGCCTGCCACGCAGGCAATGCTAAATGTCTCCTTATGGACTGATTGATGGGAATGCCAACAATTATTCCGAATGGGTCATATTTGCAAAGAGCATTGTCATTCGAAAAGGGCTTTCATCATCCAAACAAAAACGTTGTATATTAGAAAGTACAGTTCTTTAGAATGGAAGGGCCTTCCTTTTGGAGCTGGGAGGAAGGCTGTTAGAGATGGTCTAGCTTAGGGAAATTCTTCTCCGTGTGTGTGTGTGTGTGTGTGTGTGTGTGTGTGTGTGTGTGCATGCATGCACACCCCAGATGTGTTGATTATCTATCTGGGGATGGAGCCTTGCTCAGGTAAATTCAAATCAAGCTAACAAGCATCTATTGTGAATGTACTGTGTAGCAGGCACTGTGGAAGTGTTGAGGAAACAAAGAAAGGCAGAAGAGACACTGCCTGCCCTCAAGGAGCTCCCATTCTCTTAGAGCAAAAGTTGTATAAAGATACTCTAGACAGGATAAATTGGAGATCATCGTCCGAGATGAAGCACCAGCACTAAGAGGAGGCAGCTGGTGAAGATGCAAACACAACATAAAATACAGTCTTGCAAAGGAGCGATGCATATATGTGTCTGTATGGTGATAAGTTCAAGGCAAGACTTTCTGATTTAAATTCTCTGGGCCTCAGAGGAGAACACTGAGGCCCAGAGAATTTAAATGACTCACCTAGGAGCACACAGCTATTGAGAGTAATGCAGGAGAGTAGAGAACGTAAGATAATACAATCAAGAGTCAGAAAGTGCTTTAGAGGCTTTTTTTGTCCAAATCCTCATTATATAGGGGGAGAAATTAAGGCTCAGAGAAAGTAAAAGCAATAATTGCCTAGATTAAAAAAAAAGTCTTCCTGTTACTACCCCTATCCAAATGGAGGCAACCAAATTGGGGGTCATGGTGAGAAAGGGATAATTGCTGTTGTGTCAGAGAGTGTGGACATCCCTGGCCTGGAGGCAGATTCTCATGGACGAAGTTAATAAACTCTTAACTAGGCTGAAGGGAAAACAGAGTGTCACTGAGCATAAGTGACCCTCTGGATCCTGTCAAAAGCCTGTCAGGAGGCTGATGGGAAGAGTGACAGGGATTATGAGCCTGGGTGGCATTGCCTGATTGCTGTGGGGTTTGAAGAGAAATATGTCTGAAAGAATCTGTTTCAAAAGAGATGAGTCTCGGGTTCTCGGTTCCTAGGTCCCGTGGCACTGGCTGGTTAACTGGTCTGGGTATGTCATATTGATGGCACTTGCCAGTGTGCAGTCTTCAGAGCATCTGCCATGGTGTGGCTGTGAGACCTTGACGTGACAGGGAGTTGATCTGGGCCACACAGGAACCCAGTGGGACTCCAAGGCTGGGCATGTTCCACCCTGTGGGAGGAGCTCAGAGGAGCAACCAGGTGCCTTATGAGACACTTATCTCTGCAGCTGTCCATTGGAGCAGGACATTTTTCAGCTGTAATAACCTACATCATCCATAAAAAGTGGGTAGCATTTTTCATCACCTCCTGGTAGAGAGAAGTGATGGACTCAAGATGCAGAAAGAGAAGCATATTTTTGGAAAAGGCCAAAATGGGAATTTCATTTGTTTGACTAAATATTTGAACAAGAATTTTTCCTTTATGGGTGGGGGGGAGAATAAATGCTTGTTATTTGAAAAACGTATGATTTTCTGATAAAAAAGTAATGAATGGTGCTTAGAATCCCAAGGATAAAGCACTGCCCTGTCCACATGGGACTTCCTTTTGCCTGTGCAAAATGGTTCTTTCTTGTAGATTCAAAATCTTTTCCTTGTAAATCCATCATGGCAGGTCTGCCCAGTCATGGGGATTTCTCTGGTTCTCTGAAGATCATCGCCCAGTACTGCATTGTCCATTTCTTAGCTTCTTTCTTATCTTCTGATCCATCAAGAAAAGTCCTTGATGAATTTAGTATTCATTCTGTATTTGCTATATATGCCCAACGATGCCAGGCCCTCAGGAAACAAACAAACAAAAATACTAGGGCTTGCCTTCAAGGAGTTTACATTCTTTTGTGGGGGGGGGGAATGGGGAGAGATGTAAATGGATAAGTAAATATAAAATACTACAGGGATAGAGATACAGATATGGACAAAGATTGGAACAGAGTCAGCTCCCAAGTGGGAAAGTCCTCTTCCAATGGAGATCAGTACCTTGGACAGAAGGTCTGGCGAAGCCTATAACTCCTTCTTGGAATCACAAGTAAATCAACTACAATACAAAGAATCAGAAAGGAACTAAATTATAAATGAAATAGAGTTCTAGAAATATGAAGGCAAAATAATAAAGGTGAACCCTAGTTAAGAATCTCTGTTTAGACAGTTTTCTAGAGCAATTGTGAAGTGCACTGACCTGGCTGGACCGCATCGCCTGTCTGTGTCCCAAGTGGGGCTGGGCTGGAGCCTATGTCGTGCTGGCTTGAGCCAACCATGTCCTCTGCCTTGCCACGCTGGCACTCATATATATGTGAGTGTGTGTGCTTGATATAGGAATATATATATATCATCGTGTATATTTATATATAGTCATGTATTCTTTTAGCAGGCAGTATGTATATGTGTATTTAGATATAAATTTAGATATATTTAGACATAATATATTAATATATGTGTGTATATAATATATAATATAATACATACATAATATATCATATAATATAGTTTATAAAGCACACGTGTGTGCATATATAGACACACATGTATATACCAGGATATGTGCCCATGAGTACACATATACACACTCTTCTATATAATGCACACATACAAATAAACCAAATGTATGTACAAAAGAGTGCTTAGGTGGTGCAGTGGATACTAGAGTGCTGGGCTTGGAGTCAGGAATACCTGAATTCAAATTCAGCCTCAGACACTTACTAGTTGTGTGACTTTGGGGAAGTCACTTGACTTTGCCACTGGAGAAGGAAATGGAACCATTTCAGTGTCTTTGCCAGGAAATCTCCACTGACAGAGGTCTGAAGGCCATTAAATGTCAAACGTGGCTGAAATGCCTGAGCAACAACAGAGGTATACATATTCTGCATACACACACACACACACACACACACACACACACATATATATGCTCCCACTTATGTACAGTTAGGAGAGGAAGGGATTAGAACAGATCTTATGAGGAACTAAAGGGAGCTAAAGATTCCCAGAGGCAGAGGTGACACAGCAATGAGTGATGGTCAGCAGCTCCCCACTGCTGACCACAGTGGCTGGGCACCCTTCCAAGGTGTTCAGCAATTATTCTTTGAATTGACCTGATGGGGAAATATTTCAGTTGGTGGAAGCTGCATCAGTCGTTGAGTGGAGGGAACCATACTGTAGTGGAGAACTGTGGGGGGAAGCTCTGGGAGGAGGAGCAGAATAATAGGAGACATTGAGGTTGCTGTCTAATTGGGGAGACTGAGCCTGGGTACATACAATAGGGCTCTCAAAGAGCTGCATATTCCTGAGCTCAAATTAAATGAGATTAAACTGTGAACAGAGGAGCCAGGGATGGCCAGGATGAACGAGAGGGGCAGACAGTCAACTCCTTCTCGACCTTTTGATCTATTTCTAGACATGGATCCTGCTTGTATCCATTTTACCACCAGCTGCCCTTGGACCTTCTTGTGCAGTGAATGACCTATCAAAATAATGAGGCAGTTGATTTAAAAACAAAAAGATTGTACTTATTTGTGTCTTGATGTATAATCAAAAGAAAAAGTGTGAAATTCATTGTGAATCCATAATGTTTTACAGATGATATAAACCCGGAGGCATGCAAAGCAGTGGTAACAGCCACGTGCTGGCACCTTGGTGTCTGGGGAGTCTTTGGTTATGGAACCCCTTTCCTGCAATGTGTACCTACTTTAGCTTAGGGTTCTGGTGGCGAGTGTTCTTTCCCTTATCTTTTTTCCTCATCTTCCTCTCATCATGCCAAGTAGCATGATGGAACCCGAGAGGCTATGCTCACCTTTTGGCCCTGACGCTTGTTAGTTGTATGATAATGGGCAAAACACCTCACTTCCAAGGGCCTCAGTTTCCATTTCTGCACAGTGGGAACGCTGGTATAGAAATGAGACTGTAAGGTCCTTCCCAGCTCTGTCTATGATTTTTTGTTCTGTCTTTTAGTAGCCTTCCTTTATTCATGTTTCCTCCTGATAACTACAATTGTCTTGATGGAATTAATGACTCTTTATTTGACAATACCCAATTAATGCAACCAGACGCTTTACCTTATTTAATTTTGTTTTTTCATCATATAAACTTGTTATGGTGTTGAACATTACAATTTCTGAGTTGAACAGGACCTTGGAGGTTGTCTAATCTAACCTTATTTGTAGTAGGAATTCTCTTGATAACAAACATTAACTTAACCAGTAGTCAGCCTCATTGCCTCCTGAGGACACAGCAATTAATTGGACTTCCTAAATTGAGCTCACATCTCTTGTGATAGAGTTGATAAACACTTCTTGCTTTGAGTGGAATACTGTGCGAGATGTTGTAAGGAGACAAAACGTTTAGAAAAAAAAAGCCATTCCTGTTCTCAGGGAGCTCATTGTCTAGAAGGGGGTATATCATTCACTCAGAAAAAAATGCAAATGTAACGTTCCTTGATATCTTTGTTGAAGGTGCATGATCCTAAGTCTACATGAGGTTTTTAGAAGGTTGTTATTGATATAAAATCCCTGAGAGTAAAAAATAACCAAAAAATAGGAAGCATATGAAAAATTTTGGCCCGCACAGCATTTCATACCTATTCCACATCTCTTCAAAGAAGTGGGAAAAACATTTTTCCCCATCTCTCCTTTTCAACCAAGCCTCAACATTATAAGCTTTCAGCTCTAGTTAATTATTGTTTTTCTTTCCTTTGACCTGATTTTCATCATTTATGAATAGAGTTTTCCAAGTTGGAATTACTTCACCATGGATCAGTTTGTATAAGTCTTCACATACTTCTCTGTATTCATCAAATCATCTCTTCTCTCGCACCATAATATCCCATTGCATTATATACTATGTGTTGTTCTGCCATTCCCTGTCAATGACTTCTGGTTTCTTTCTCCCATTCACTTCATGAGACGATTTATTTGTCCATCTATAGTGTATGTATGATCTGGTGTACCAACTTATTGGGCTACTCAGCCAAGTATATTCCATAGCATAGAAAATGGGAATTTTGTTATCTTTTTTTTTTCTCATATGAATTCTTAGATAATGTTTGAAGTTATTTCCATTCAGGAATCCACTAGGAGTATTTTGGAGCTCAATGCAAGAGGCTCACTGCCATCTCCATGCAGGTTGGCTGTTTTTTTTCCTTAGTAAGCAATTATTGAATTTGTACTAATTATAATATAAACTACAAGAATTCTATCTTATGCTAATTATAAGTTGGTAATGTCACAGCTTATGTACGGTATTACCTTGGATTCTTACCAGAGTTTGAGCTTTGCCTTGACCCAACCCCATGAGAAGAAGAAACAGACTACTCTTTGATCCCAGAGGGCAGAACAATGTGGGGACTTTCCAGAGAAGCAGATTGAAGGTTGCAGTCAAGGGGCAAACCCTAAGAGTTGGAGTGATCCAAAGATTAGGGGATAAAATGGCTTCCTTGGCACTGGTAGCCTCAAGATGGAAGTTGAATGACCTCTTATTCACAATATTAGAAGAGATTCTTGCTCAGGTCCATGTCAGATTTCTCCAGGGCTTCTTCACTTATTTTATTTTTGGAGACCATACTCTACTCTGACAGTCTAGAAGAGCTGATAATTTTTTTCCCTCAGAATCACATTTTAAAATGCATAATATATATATATATATATACATATATATATATATATAAAAGCATAAGGGAAGCTGATTAGATCAAAATTTAGTTATTAGAATGTTAAACAAGATTTTAAAAAGCTCGTAGACCTTGAATGATGAACCCCTAGACTCTAGTCTATCAAGTTCCTTCCAGCCTGGAGAGTCTATGATTTTGGAGTATTAGAACAGTGACTCCTTCAGGGCAGGGCAGAGAGTTTTTCATGCCAATGATCCACAAAGTTCCACCAGACTCTGCCTATACCTAGAATAGTGACAGGGAGTTGATGGGATGGAATAGAAAATCATCTTGTTCCACTAATCCAAGTGTCATCAAGGTTGAAATGAATCTTATGTTTTTTAAAAAAATGGATTACATCAGGATGAGATTAAAGGAAAAGTTAGGCAAATACTAAAGTGGTTAACACTATGTAATGAGAGACTGGAATGTCAGAGTTTGGAAGGGCTTTAAAAATAGGGAATGTTTGATTTTGGAGGCTCCTAGGAACATGGGCTAACAGAGCCAGGACAAAGAACCTAGAAAATCAGAGCCGAGAAGGAATTAGGAATAGAGAATGTCAGAGCCCGGAGAATGTCAGAAAAGAGTATGCCAGAGGAGGGAAAAATTTTGCGAGATTGAGTTCTGTCCTCTCCATCAATTTGTAATGTATGAACTGAGATGTGGAGAGGAGACTGGATCTGTGCCAGATCACACTGTGTGTTCAAAGCAGACTAACGTTTGGACATTGAATTAAGCACACGACACTGTAGTGACTTTGGATTTCTGGGCTCCCATGGGAGGAAGAAGAGGGAACTTGTCTTAGGGCCACATTTGTCTTCTCTTCATCCTTCTCCTTGAAGTCTGTAGATAGCACCTGGCACATTAATTAGTGGGAAAGTCATAAACAAGGTAGGTAGAAGTAATTAATGGATTTGTTGGGCAATTAAATGAATCCGTTTCAGAATCTTCCCTTGCCAAGCAGCAGGACAGCTGATAATTAACGCCTGCATTGGCAGCGAGGAAGACCCGGTTTGTTGGTCCTTGTTGGAGGAGGGGCCTGGGGCCTCATTTACCTTCTTTGTCCCTCTTTAGCCTTTGGAGAGTAGTGGTCTCCTTGCCACGATCCCCTTGGGAACTGATGTTGAAAGAAAAGAATTAGCAGAACCTCAAGACATGCTATAGAATTCTTTGCTGTACTATGCTAGAGGGAATCTCATGATTTTGAAAACACTCAGTTCGGCTTAGTCAAATAGATGCCTGCTGTGTACAGAAATGACTTCCAACTGAGTCCCTGCCCTCAGGAAACTTGCAGTCTCATGGGAAGAAGGAGACCCTTTATAGAGAGGGGAAAAGTGGGCCAGAGCCAGGAAAAAAGTCCTGAAAGACAATTGGAAGTATCCAGGACAGTTTCTAATTCGGAGTGATCAGATACGTTTTTTGTTGCCCTTTAAAAAAAAAAAATCAGATACCAATTGCTTATTCAAATCAAAGCAAATAGTTTCTATCCTGCTGGGATCTGCACTCTTTGAAATGATAAACATCGAGCTCTTGCGTTAAATATTCATTTGAACATTTCCAAACGGCCTCAGATGTATTAATAAGCATCGTGCACATGTACATTGTTTTATGGTTGTAAGCTTCTTTCATGGAATCCTCTCAATCGCCTTGTGAGAGAAGCTGGGCAGAGATTATTATCTCCATTTTATTTTTATTTTTAAATTAAAATTTTTTTTGATCATCCAGCATTTTTCTCCCTCCTACTTCCCCCTTTTAATTTTTAAATTTGAATGGGAAACTTTCAGTTTTGGGGAATTTATCGATCTCTGATTTGTAGATGAGGAAACTGAGTCACAGACAACAGAGATGAGTCATCCAAACTCGGACATCTATAGTATACAGATCCATCTTTCAGTTTCCCCTTTTAACAAATTTGTGACATTGGAATTCTATCTAACGCGCTCACTGGGGCCTTTTTCTGTGCCTTTTAACATTTCAGTTCAATTCATTTCAACACTCAGACCATGTCTCTGATAGCTCTTGTATGCCCACCGTCCCAGGTACAGAGTAGGTGCTTAATAAATGCTTACAGGTAATGATGAACTGCCCATCTGTTTTGCTGATCATTTATCTCCTTACGAATTGCTTTTATATCATTACTTGCAAGGAGAGACTTGTCAGTCTCGGTTACATCCTGCAGTCTCATAACGTATGCTGGGCTTACCTAATTAAATAAAATGAATAATAATAAATCATTGCCTACGTTTTTCTAAAACTTGAGAATTTTCATCATGATTCTGAATCTTGTATCTTATCAGAGTCTAACAACAGGCCTGTGAAGATGGATTTAGGAATTCAGGATCAGGGATGTCAGAGCTAGCTGGGACTTCAAAGGGGGAGCCCAACCTGCTTTATGGTAGAAATAGCCAAAATGTGAGTCCAAACACTCTCCCAATTTATTGTCACCTCATTTCCCTGGTTAGGGAAGTCACCTTTTAAATCATTCTCACCTCTGAGAGAAGCCCAGTGCTACCCAGATACCCCATGGCTCTCAAAGCATCCAAAGGCACATCTCCAGAATGCACCGTGGAATCTTTTTTGTAGGATTTCCGGGAAGATGTAAGAATGTCTTTGGATGAGAAGGCGCCAAATGACTACGTCTACACTAACCAAACCGTTATCCAACCTATTGGCTTCACGGTTTCATGCGGGAGTCTCTGAGGAGGTAGTCTGGAATTACTGAGAGACACAACTTAAGAGCACAGCCAGAGCAGGGCTACCAAAATCTATAGACACCCACAATGGATGAAAGCCCCCGAAGACTGTATTTAGGTCTAGGAGGTAAGGCTATACTTACATTTTTTGTTATTTTTTTTTTCTTAGAAGAATGCCAACTTCTTATAAAAAAAAAAAAAAGGGGGCTTCGATGCCTAACGGGACTCAGCAGGTATGAATCACCACAGGTGACAGAGGTGCGATGGCAAAGATTGAAACAGTGATTAGAGTTCTTAATTAGCAAGAATCTACGGGCTATAAATTAGTGCCAACAGAACTAATTAAAATTACTTTTATTTGAATGCAGCGACAGGCAAAGGGCTTAGTCCTAAGAGACCAGCTCACAGCAGAGTGTACCAGACCAAGTGATAAGCCATGCAAGGACTTTAGACAACGGGCAGAGATCCTGGCTAGAAACCCACACACTGGATTAGGTAGTAATCAGCTGATCAGAGCCTTTGGAAATGCCATTTTAGGGAGATGGCTAGGCACTGGGGGAGCTCAGAGGGAGGCAGGTCCTGTCCTTGGCTTTGAAGGTAATCATTCCCCTTAATGATTTTCACTGATAGCAGTCATAAATGCTCTCCATCATACTTAGAAGGTGATCCCCACTCCAGCTAGTCTGGCACTCTGTTCAACTAGTAAATTCTCTCCCAACTCCTTTTCCTTCTCAAGGTATTCAGCTATTTAGGTTTATGGAATTTCAGAACTACAAGAGACCTCAGAACTCAACCTGTTCAAGTCTCTATTTGACGGGTGAATCTTCCTCCGGATATTTCCAACAAGTCAGGCAATTTCTTCTGAGTGACCTCAAGGGAGTGGGGAGCTTACCACCCAGAAGGCAGCCCATTCCACTGTTGGACAGTTCTAATCTGACAAGGATAATTGGGCAATTTTCTGAGCTCTCAATTATCTCTGGTAGTAGCGGACAAAGAATTATAGGATCATGAACATTGAATAATAGAGATTTCAAAAAACTCATTGAGGTCATCTTGAGAAGATCTTGGTGAACCAGAACCCAATTAATCCAAACCCTTGATTAACCCAGACTTGAAGGTTGCATTTCACATTAGAGGAAAAGCAAAAGAAAGAAAGAAATCAGGCCCATCCCCAAACATACTGGGCAGCTGGACTTCGGTTCCCCTCGGATTGTCTGCATGATCTTAGGCAAGTCTTTCCTTCTGTAGGCTTCATTTTCTCCCTCTCTAACCCAATACGTTTGGTTCTTCAGTCCAGGCTATTGGGAAGATCAATTAACTGGCAAGCATTTATTATGTCCCCACTATGTGCTAAATAGTATGCTTGGCATTGGGAACATGGAAGAAAAATCTAGAATCCCTGCCCTCCAGGAATTCTACCAGGGAGAAATAACACATACAAATATAAGTAGATGCGAGCCTCCTACAAAATAACACCCAATAATTTGGGAGTTTGAGACAGAAGCAGATGGGGAAGCAGGAGAGATCTCACGTTGAGAGATGTTGCTTGAGTTGAGCTTTGAGAGGGAATAGGGATTCTGGAAGGAGACACCCTTGTTTCCTTGATCCTTTGCTATGTGTTTGGCCTCCCTGCTGGATCGTAAACTGCTGGAGACTCGGGTGTGGGATTTACTTCTGAATTGTTCATACTTACTTTAGGTCCTTGCATATAGTAGGTTGTTAGGTGGCTCAGCGGATAGAGCCCTCGATTTGGAATCCAGAAGATATGAGGTCAAACCTAGCCTCAGATGCTTAGAACTGAGTGAGTCTGGGCAAGTCACTTAACCTTGGCCAGCCTCAGTTTCCTCATCTGTCAAAAGGAAATAGTAACAGCACCTACCTCTCAGAATTGTTATGAGGGTCAAATGAAATGTTTAAAACACTTTGCAAACCAAACGAAAAATGAAAATAATTGTCATTATTGCTTAAATAGAATTGAGTAGCCAATTAATAGCATTTACGGCACTTGTATTTTTTTCCTGATATTAATAGTAAGAGCCTCTATTAATTATCACAGGATCAGTTTTAGGGCTGAAAGAGACATGAGATGCCAGTCTAGTCCAATGCCCTCATTTTTTTCTCGATTTTTACTTTTTTTCTGGGTTGTACTTGTATTACCACGCAAAACAAATGAATAATCTTATAAAACCCAAACCCCAAATCATATACCCAAAGAAACAAGTGATAAATCATGTTTTCATCTGCATGTCTACTCCAACAGTTCAGTGGCCTCATTTTACAGATGAGGAAACTGAGACTGAGAAAAGTTAAGCAAATCATATTGCTATTAAATATTATTAAGTATCAATGACAGGTTCTTAGCCCTACTTTTCCCTGATTCTTCCAGATCCCATTACACCACTCTCTCACAATCGGGAGGCAGGGATCCGGCACTTGCCTTCTCCAGTGACCTGGGACAACCCACTTGAGTTCATCTTCCTGGGCTTCAGTTGGGCTTCTTTCAAATAGGAGATGGCCCTTATTGGTCCGACATCTTATTTTAGTAGCTCTGGACCTTTTTTTTTTAATTTATTTTTGTTTTATTCATTAATTATGAAAAATATTCCATGGTTATATGATTCACACTCTTTCCCTCTCCTCCTCCCACCCTTTTCCGATAAGCAACAAGCAATTCCATTGGGTTTTACACGTGTCATTGATCAAGACCTATTTCCATATTATTGATATTTGTACTGGGGTGATTGTTTAGAGTCTACATCCCCAGTCATGTCCCCATTGAACCATGTTTTCAAGCAGTTGTTTTTCTTCTGTGTTTCTGCTCCCACGGTTCTTTCTCTGGATGTGAGTAGCGTCCTTTCTCATAATCTGGACCTTCTAATATTCTATACTACAATGTTTCTTAAGGGACTAAAAGAGTTGGAACGAAGGCCGTGTAAAATTCCGCGTTGTTAGGGAGAAGACCTGATCCTTGGCGCCTGGGCCCGAACTGGGAGAGGCTTTCTTCTTCCTCTGGAAGAACAAAGATTTGTCCTGTGGATTCCAGGGCAGGCGCTTTGAGTCCCAAGCTCCTGCACGGTTTCTGCCCAAGCCCTCTCCCTCTCCCTCTCCC
>NC_058134.1:302715698-302823084 GCF_016433145.1 Gracilinanus agilis
CTCTCTCTCTCTCTCTCTCTCTCTCTCTCTCTCTCTCTCTTACTGTCAACCAGAAAGGAAGAAAACCTCCCTTTGTTTTAGGATTGCTCATATGCCAAAGACAAAGCCTCCCAGTGAGGCCCAAGACACGGTGAGAACTGGAGCCTCCCCAGCCACCAAGTATCGCTGAGCAGAATGGCAGGAGAGAGCAGGGGCTTCGGTCAGTGAGAAGAGCCCCCGCAAGACGCCCTGGGAGCCGTGTTTTACAGGGTCCGTCCGAGGCAGGCTTGCACATTCTCAAGCAGGCTTCCTAGCCCTTCAGCATGCCAATGAGCGGGGGCCTCCGCTCAGGCTGCAGCTATCTGGGCGGCACAGTGTGCTCGCTTTTGGCTGCCTCTGGAGTTGGCAGGGGAACAGGTTGGCAGCGGTCCCCTCCCCCTTCCTTCTTTCCAATGGTGACGGAGCCCACCCCTTGCAGCAGTGGCGGGGTGACCTGTGGCCAAGGAGCTGGACATCTTTTTTGAGAGCTGGCTGAACCGGCCCTGTCCTCTAATGGAGAGAGAAGATGTATGAGCTTTAGTTTCATTAATTAATCCATCCATTAACTCATTGATCAATCTAATGATTGATCTCTTGCAGGGAAGTAATGCCCTCTCGCTGTGAGTGAGGTGTAAGCTCGGTTCTGCTGGTACCAAGTGAACCGGTCCTCAGTTACTAAGATGGGCAGTGAGGGGTCGCTGGCAAGTAAGGGCTGGGCTGCTGACCCCTGAGAAAAGCTGCGCCACTAAGTTAGTTTTGCATTCTTCTAGAGACAGGAAAATGGGAGCTGCTCCAAGGGACCTTCTCCTGAGAGACAGTTTGTGCCTTATCTCTCGGAAGCAGAAGATATTTGGATGTGATTTACAGAACAAAGAAAAATCTTTCCCAAAATATCTTCCTTTTGCTTGTTGAGAAGAAGATGGATCATCTCAACTCGCCGTGTCTCATCGATGGAGTCCCAGAGCAGTCGGGAGAATTTGTATCCATTTGACGAATTCTCCATTTGCCTGGCAGACGCTCCTTGAACGGTGCTGACATCCTAGGCTGTGTATGGAGTGGGAATGTCATTAGGATAATATTTTATTACACTTCATTAGCTGTAGACAAGCTGTTAAATACTTTAATTTTCATTGCTGCAAGTTATCTTGGCATAATTCTAATAATTGGTGGGGAAAAAAGAGAGAGTCCTCTATTTAGAACTGGTCTGCCTCAACTACACAGAGGCTGGTGTCCGAGGAACGGAGGCCACTCATGATTCGGATGGGCTGCCGGGACCTGGTGGTTGTTTGTATGAGAATGAATTTTTATCCATTATATTTTCATAGTGTTTGACGTCTCAGATGAGGCACGACCGAGACTTGTATCTTCCTCTAGTTGTTTTAACTTTAAATGTCTGGTTGAGTTATGGCGAATTATCAGGAGTTTGCCCCGTGGTTTTTCTTGATGCCTCAATTTGCCATGGAGGTGACTCCTGTGCTCTTGAAAGCTATGCCAGGGAGCAGTGAGGTGAGATGGGAGGTCCTGGATTCAAATCTGATCTCAGATACTTCCTAGCCGTGCGACCCTGGGTAAGTCACTTAACCCCCATTACCAAGCTCTTACCTCTCTTTTGCCTTGGAACCAACACACAGTATTGATTCTAAGACAGAAGGTAAAGTTTAAATAAAAGTTATACCTTCAGAGCATAAGCCATATGCTGTGCCCACTCTTTGGTAACCCCCATTACCAAGCTCTGACCTCTTCTTTGCCTTGGAACCAACACCCAGTATTGATTCTAAGACAGAAGGTAAGGTTGAAATAAAAGCCATGCCTTCAGAGCATAAGCCATATGCTGTGCCCACTCTTTGAGGGGTAAATGGGGAGACCCCTATCACCTTCAAGTTGTTCAGTCAGGGAGGAATCCTTTGCCTTTGGCTACCCACAAAACAAAAACAGCATCACTCCTACCACAGTAACAACTTCCAGATGGCTTAGCAGTCCTGACAGTCCCCATTCAGTATGTCCAAGTGGCACAAATGGGGCAGCCTTTCTTTTTGACCCTTTACAAATATTAATATTCACATTTTAAATGTAAGATCCTTGTCTGACAGCGTTCGAGTTGACATTCTAGTGGAGAGGAGCTGTGTCAATATTGACATTTCGCCTGTCAATGAAACCAAAAGACATAAGGAAGTCGGGGATAAATGGAAAGGTGGCTTATGGCTTCTTCTCAGAGTCAAAGAAAGATGTTGACAGAGAAGGATGTATTTGGCACTCAAAGCTAACAGGAAATGTTTCATAGGGTATTTGTCCGTCTTACCTGCCATGATCAGGAACAAAAATGGCTCCGTAAGAATGGCCACACCCTATGCACCAATAGCTTTGGTGGTGAATAAGAAGGGAAAAAAATAAAGACAAGGAAGGCAACAACTCTCTAAGTCAACACATATATTGATAGTCAGTGGATTTAATACAAAGTTGGACCTATAGGAGCTTGGTGAGAATTAAATGTTGAAAATATGGTTCAGGGTAAATAAAATAATGAGAATAAAGATATAAATAAAAAGAATAAGAATGAAAATAAATAATAAATAAGAATAAAATTTAAAAATGCCCAAAGCTTTTGAATTTCATAAAACTTATACTCATGAATGTGGCAAGTACTTTTTTCACACAGACAGAGCTGGAATGATCATAAAAAGAAGGTCTAAAGATAAAAAAGAAGATACTCATGGGAGCTATAACCTGACCTATCCAAATCACCTATTAATGTTGCAGTATGGGAAATGGATAAAAAGATGATGTCAAAAGTGGCTGTCGTAATTTCCTATCAGATTTTAATTGATGTGAAGTATTTGCCCCAAAGAGGCCCAAAATGCCTCTTTGGTCTCAGCTGTCTGCCTTTGCCATCATCTGCCTCAGAAGTCTCTGCCATCAAACGCATGATGCTCTTGCTAGAGGTCAGCCAAAGGCAGCCTTGTAAAATATTATATGGGCAGATACCGAGTGATTATGAGAAGTATTGCCTCATAGAACAAAGTGGACTGAAAAACCTTGAGACGAGACCCAGATAACCCAGGAACATTTTAGGATAAAACTGGAAGGAGGACAACAGTGACAAAATATGTAACAGATCAATGGGCATTTTAATGACAGATTGTTGTCATTAGTAGGGACAGTGGAATGACCATGCTTGGCCTCAATCCATGGTAGGTTAAGTGAAGATGTGAAAATGGTCCTAAAAGAGATAACGAAAGCATGAGGGACGGTGAGACCACGTGAAATCTACACAGAAGAGACTCAGGCTTCATTAATATGATTTTGGAAAGCTCTTGAGGGGCTGATTTTTCAAGGAGCTGAAAAAGGGAAAGAAGCCTGTAGAGAGACAACATGACCAACCTTATTCTTTCCCAGGGAAGATGATAGAGAATATTTTTCTCTTCCATATAAAATTTTTATGTTAATGAACTTTTAAACTCATAAATATATGAGAACAGTGCAGCCAGCCCTTCTTAGCTCTTGTCTGTAAGAAAACATAACTTTGGTCAGAAATAAACCAAAAGTTTCACAGAATGCAAAAATGTCTTTTTTTTTTTAAATCTGATTATAGAAGACAATTTTTCAACAGTGTCTGTGTGTGTGTGTGTGTATGTGTGTGTGTGTGTGTGTGTGTGTGTGTGTGTGTGTGTGTGTTTACTTCTAGAAAACTTAAGAGGAGCCAGGCTAGCTGAGTAATGTTTAGAGCAGTAATGTTAAACTCATATAGAAATGAGGGCCAATGATCTCTGTAGGCCGTATATCAACTTAGAAAATCACATTTTAATATTATTTATGTTTTATTGTATTTTGACATTTTAATGCATTTTAGGATTTGGGAGTGTTCTAGGCTTCATGTGACCTATAAGCTCCATGTCTGGCCCTTCTGGCTAAGAGGATTACAATTTTATTGACCTCATTCAATGTTGTCATAGTCTGGAGCACATCAGACTCTCTCCATCAGTTAGCGCATTGCCCTTGGTCACTTTTATGTCATATAGCTTCTTGATAACGTGTTTGATTTCATATTTATTGGCCTTGACTTGCACAGTGCATAGGGTGGGTGGTGAGTCGGTGGTGTCCTCTACCTTATCTACAGCAGACTTAACGGTCAAGGGAAACTGGACGAGAGCATAGTAATCCACGGTTGTTCATCTCTGGAGCATCAGGAATGTCTTCAAAGCTGAAGGGTCCTGGTTCCTGGAAAGTAGAGGATGTTTGAATTGTCTTTATTTTATGGCCATGCACTCCCTTCAGTGCTATCTTGAGCTTCAAGGCTTTTGACTTGACTTCTTTCTTGGGACAGGGGACAACTTATTCTGTTGTTTTTTTTTTGCCTTGGGCATCATATTGGAGAAAAGTTTCCTATGTGTATGTGAAAGTCATGAAATGCTAGTGTAGCAGTAGACATAACTTTGGTAGATGACCTTCTAGTTATCACTAGATCCCAAATGGGGATATCCTGCCTAAAATCTAGTTGAAGTGGGATTCCTTGTGGGTAATGAGGCCCTCTAGTACTCTTATTTGCATGTAATATTATTCTGATGGCATCAAGCCCAAGAGCCTCCTCAGTTAGAGCCATCATCATCCACGCACTCATTCCTACAACAACCATTGACTAAAGAACTTGTGTGCAAAGACTAATGTTCCTCATTGGAGCAGATGTTCAGCTTCGATAAGCCTGGCATCCTAGCACTTACGTGTAACAGAATCTGTGGAAGGTATGGTACTGACCAGGCACCGAGGGACAGAGCAATAAGGATGAAGAAGACATGAGAATGTCTCTGGAGGTGGGAGGAATTGATGACTTTGTCCTCATGGCACTTCCACTTCCAAAGGCATAAGAAGTGAGGAGGCCCGTCAGGGTGAGAGAGCTCCCTCCACAAGGAGGGCTAGACGGCGATAGAGGGCCAACAGTGTTGCGGTAAATCTGTGACTGTGGGCAGGTCCTGTCCCTTCTCAGAGCTCACCTTCTTCTCTCTCAAATGGGTCATAAATTTAGAGTTGGAATTCACTTCTATTAAACAAAGGTTCATTGGATGCTTCCTATGTGTCAGACGCCGGGGAGACAAAACACAAAAACGTCAGTCCCTACCCTCGAGTAGCTTCCATTCTAATGGGTAACAAACAAGGCAACAAATATTCGTTAACTGCTTACTATGTGCCAAATACTATGTTAATCTCTAGGGATATAAAAAAAAAAGCCAAACTCTAGCGGAAAAGCCTAGGCCTAGTACTATATATATATATTTTTTAATTATTACCTCTTTAAATATTAAATGATTGAGTTATTCAAAGGAAAAAGTGTTCATTTTGAGCTGGAGGGAAATCAGGCGGAAACTTCAGGGTGAAAATTCCTAGGCACTATTTGGACTGGATATAGAAGGCTCAGCTCACCAGTGAAGGCACCAGCAAGGGTGAATATTCTTGTCATTGGTCTGTTTTTCAGATCATTAGCTTTTGTGATTTGCCCACCCTGTGTGCTAGGATTCTTAGCAGGGGACATCATGTTCTCCTTAGTTCAGGTGCAGTACTGTCAGAAGTTGTGAGCTCGGAGACAGAGGAGGGGAGGGTTCTGTCTGGAGGGTTCACTGAGAAAGGGCTGGGAGGCATTACCACTGGGGAGAGACCCCTAGAATTACATGTGTCCTGGGAACTTCTTTAGTGCTAGCCTTTATTTCTAATCTGCTTGATGAGGTACCCAGCTAATGACTTAATTGCTAAGCTCTAGGATCTCAACCGTTTGTATTAGAAGAGATTATTGAGAAGAGAGCCTGGGCCAACCTTTGGTGGGGGGAGTAGGGCCGGTGGAGGCTGTAGGACTTCAGATGGGATTTAAAGGTTGGATAGGACCTAGAGATGTAGAGAAAGAGGGACTGGTGGTCTGGGACCATTCCTGGGCAGAGGAGCCATAAGAGTAAATATTGGAGATGAAAATTAGCAGTGAAGCCCTTGTGATGAGATTGTCACAACATAGACAGGAGATGTGTTTTTGCAAGAATATAGACACATGTTTGGTTAGAAATGTGCCTGTACCCTTTTTATGGTCACTCAACAAATAGGAATTATGTACCCACCATATGGAGAACCTCGTAATTATAGCCTTCCAATTCTGGATGGGGGCATATTCTCCATTTTTGTCAGAGTTTCTGTATAGTCCATTATCTCATTTGATGTTTGAACACACTCACAAGGGAGGCAAGGCAGGCCTCTCCTTGCTCTGCCCTATTCCTCTTATCCATCTATTTCTCAGAAAGAAAATGTCCCTTGCCCAAAGTCACATTCAGTTGTGAGGACCAGGGTGGGTGGGCACCACACTGGGATGCATTTGGAAGACCTTTGATGTTGAAGCCAGATGGTCTGGATTTAAATCCTGCCTCTAGCACTACCTATGTGACCTTGGAAAAGTCATCTGCCCTTGGTTTCAGTTTTCTCATGAAAAAATGAAGCATTTGGACTAAGTAACTTTTAATGTATCCTTGCAAGTAAAACACTATAATCCTGTAATTCCCTTAAGTTTTTTTTTGGAATGGAGGTGTAATTTATTGGTATGGGGTATTCCTGATGAGAATAACTCCTTGTATCCATGCCAATGTACATTCTTCTCTACAAATGATAGTTTTAGAGTGTTGTCTGGGGCACTGAGATCTTTGTGACTTTCTAAAAGTCACAAAACGGACTGGATCTGCCAGGAGAGCATTGTACATGGAGACTGATACACTGTGGTACAACCTAACATAACGGACTTTTATACTAGAAGCAATGCAAGGATCCAGGGCAAGGCTGAGGGACTTATGAGAAAGCAAACTAGCAACATTCAGAGGAAGAACTGTGGGAGGAGAAATAGAGAAGAAAAACAACTGCTTGAACACATGGGCTGATGGGGATATTATTGGGGATAGAGACACTAAACGATAACTCTAGTCCAACTATCAATAATATGGAATTAGGTCTTGATCAATGATACATGTAAAACCCAGTGGAATTGTGCATCAGCTAAGGGGGCTTAGGGGGGACGGGGGAGAGGGAAAGAACATGAAATATGTAACTAGGCGAAAATATTTAAAATAAAAAAATAATTAAAAAAAAAAAACAAAAAACAACTGGCTGGATCTGAACTTGGGTCTTTCTGACTTCAAGGATATTTCTTAAAATAATGGTTTCAATTACTGAAATGTAAATCAACCCTCATATGGCCAGCCAGGAACATTAAGTTAGAGAACACTGTTCAGGACTGCACTTGACCTTGGGGGTCCCTTTCAGCTTGAAGATTCTATACTTCCTAACCTCCATCTTTAAGTATTTTAACTGGTTTATTGCGGACTGGGGGCTCGAGCCTTGGTCCTTCAGGGTAGATAGTTTGTCTACATTGCCAGGCTGCCTCTCCTAGAACATCACTTTCTCTCATGGAGATGGTGGGAAGCTGAGGAAGGGGGGAAATGAGGGAGTCATGATTATAAAAAGGGAGGACATAACCCCGGTATTTTTGGTTGGCTACATAGATTTACTGGGCTAATTGGAATTCATTCCCATTCTTGGTCATTAAAATTTCCAGAGCAGATTTGTAAGAAGAGGAGGGATATTAATCTGGGGTCCTGCCAGATTCAGATATGAATAATCACCAACTGAATTCATCTGTTTTGTGATGGGTTATTGTGGAAGAAATAGAGTGTTCTCCATTAAAGTGTGGCATTCCTAAATGCCTGCTATACCCCACCTCAGAGATGGGTACAGAGGAATGGGGAATGATGTGGTGACTACATGATAGGAACCAGGGTCCCAAAGCTTGATTTCCTTACATGTTGGAAAGAAATTTTAACTTGTTGGGTTATTTTTGTCGATGCTGTCACCATCATGATCACCACCACCACCACCACCACCACCACCATCATCATCATCATCATCATCATCATCATCATCAACGTGATGCCACAGAAAGAGACCTGAACTTGAAATGAAAAAAAAATAACAAAACCATGAGTTTCAAGTTCTGACTTGGCTACTTAGCAGCTGTGTGACCTTGGGCAAGTGACATCACCTCTCTGAAAGAGGCTCATTTGTCTCTACTTCTTAAATGAGGTCAATCCCACCTGTACCTCCCACCTCCCAGGGATAAGTGAAGATCCAATGAGTTAATGGATGTAAAGTGGTTGGTGCATTTAAATCAACCCTGAAGCGCTGGAACAGGTCCAGGGGAGTTGCTATGGGAGGAACTGGGGATGTTTAGCCTGGAGAAGAAAAGGCAAACATGAGAGCAAGTGTCTGAAGGCCTGTCAGGTGGAAGAGGTGTCCAGCTTATTCTGCTTGACTCCAAGGGGCAGAAGTGAGAGTCATCATGGGTGGAAATTACAAAGCTAGATAATTAAACTCAATGTCAAGGAAAACTTGATCATCCCGAGTTGTTCCAGAGTGGGATAGACCTCTCCACGATGTGGTGACCTCCCCCTCTTTGGAAATCTTCATGGGAAGACTAGACAACCCATTGTTCAGGATGAATTGATCCTGAAGATTCTGCTATGAGCTGTTCTAGATGGCCCTTGAGGATCTCTCTCTGACTCTGAGATTTCCTAGCAGAGGATTCCATCCCTCCCTCCATTTTGGGTTGCTCCTTTCTGAAGTAGTTCCGTGAAATTTGTCTTCCAGTAAATAAGAAGGTATTGACAACGTCTAATTCTTCCAGGTGCCTTTGACCCAATGAGTATTTTCCTCAAGTCTTGCTGGACTTCTTTAATACCTTTCCTGAAAGCCAGAGGAGACCCTTAACTTCTTCTCCCCTCCCCTCCCTGTGGCATCTCAGCTTCACCTTATGTTCCAGGCCAGACCTTACTAGCACAGATCTGGAAAAGAGAGTGCCCTGGGCAGGAGCATAGATCACACTCATTGGCCCCAGCTCCTCTTTTTCAAAGAAAGTTTTGGGTTTTGTTAAGGAATCCGATTATTGTACCCTCTTCTCAGTGATGGAACAAAGCTGGGCCCTGGATCTGGAGGCAGTGAAGCCCCAGCTGAAATGCTGAACTCTGGGGATGTGGCCATTTGACTTAATGGCCAGAGTTCAAGTTTCTTCACAGAATTTGTAGATCTGAGGGAAGTAGGAGAAATCTGTGCATTCCCATTTCACAGATGATAAACAAGTTTCAGAGGGGAGAGTAGATGTATTCTGGGTCACATAGAACATGCGAGTCACGGTCAACTCTTGCCCATATAACTTGGAACATGTCCTCCACTGTGGTATTATATTTCTCATCTTGTCTGTAAGGATGTTAAACTAGAGAATCCTGAAAACCATTTAGCTCATATATTCCAGATTTCTAGGTCCTTTAAAGCTTTTCTGTTCTCTTTTTCAAGGCCCTCCCAGCTCTGACACTCCCTGTTCTGTGTCCCCTGAGCCCTGTTCTAAGACTCCTCCCAGACCCGACAGCCCTTGTTCTAAGCCCTTTCTTAGCTTTGACCTTCTGTGGTCCTCTTGTAAGCCTCGGAGCATGTTGGGAAGGCTGTGCTTGCCTCTCTCTTACCCCACCTCCATGGTGCTGAGATCATGGTTCTCTTGGACAGTTTCTTCTCCATCAGAGACTCCGACTTCCCTCTTTCCTTCACAGCTAGCGGCTCCTACGTCCTTTGGTGGCTGGACTGTGAAGGCAGTTTTGCCCGGCTATCCTTAGTCTTTTCTTTACTGCATGGGCTGTGGCTTTGCAAATTGAAAGGCCAATGGCCAAATCCAATAAGAAAGGAAAAAAACAATCAAGCATACAAATCCTCTTGTGAACCCAGGGACGAGAGGATCCTCGGAGTGATGAGGGGGAAATCATTGGTGCCTGGCAGCGGGACATCAGCCACCTTTTATTTTCATTCCTGTGTTTTTGCCCCTTTGGAGGAATTGAAATTTCTGTTTTCATTATTAGAATTTTGCTCCCATGGCCTGGCTACAAGTTTTCATAAAAAAATCAGGCAGGTACATAAAGGCTTTACAATCCAGGCTAACTTGGATGTGGAGGGTGAAGGGCAAAGGATAATATATAGGATGTTAGTCAAGAATTAGAAAGGCAGGTTCAAAAACCATCTCTGACGCCTACTAGCTGTGCAAATATGGGCACATTCTTTCCCATTTCTAAGCCTTAGTTTGCTCATCTGTAAAATGGAGGTAATGCCTTGAAAACTCTAAGCGGCAGGACCATTATTTGTCCACATTTAGGAGAAGGTCCTGTCTTTACCAGCAGTTCCCTATGCCAGCTAAATAACAAATAATGATCTCCCTTCCTCATAAAGCAAGCACCAAGAAACTGGGGGCAGCCGGGTGGCTCAGTGGATGGAGAATCAGTCCTAGAGACGGGAGGTCCTAGATTCAAATCTGGCCTCAGACACTTCCCAGCTGTGTGACCCTGGGCAAGTCACTTCACTCCCATTGCCTAGTTCTTACCACTCTTTTGCCTTAGAACCAATACACAGCATTGATTCTAAATGAGAAGGTGAGGGCTCAAAAAAACAAACAAACAAATAAATAAAGCACCAAGAAACAAATCAAACAACTACAAAAGCAACAGGAAAATTCAGAGTCATGTTAGCCTTTGAACTGGATGATGTATGGTGGAAAATCCTCAGATCTCCCCTTTAGGGGCCCCCTTATGCTCTAAGGCAGGGGTCGGCAACGCGTGGCTCTCGAGCCATATCTGGCTCTTTTGAGGGCCAGATGTGGCTCTTTCTGCAGGAGCCATAAAGTCCATTTTTTTTCAGGCACTGTTACAGGAGTGCACTGTGAGCACTGCACGGCTCTCACGAAATGACATTTAAAAAATGTGGCGTTCATGGCTCTCACGGCCAAAAAGGTTGCCGACCCCTGCTCTAAGGACTGACTTTGCAAGGCTGGTACATCCAGAAGCTTGTTACAAACGGGGTGACCGATAGCCCCTCCTGCCCCTGCTGGAACCCCAGAACAAAGCAGAGGTGCCACTTATAGGGCACTGTGACTTCCCATGCCGTGACCCGACACGTCCATGACGAATTCATGTCAAACGTGACTTTTGTGGTGTTGGAGATTCAAAATAGGGCATCACCGCATCGTGGCACGGGAAGAGCCCGCGGCGAGCGGAGGGAAGGGACTTCCTTAAGGTCTCACCAGCGGAGAGCGGCAGGAAGCGCTGGATCCCGTCTCCCCCACAGGCGGTGCTCCTTCTTCCCCCTGTCAGGAGCTGTGTGGACTGACATTCGAAATGAGCACAAACACTGCACTTAGGATGTAGACTTTGTGAAATGATTTTAGCAAATTAAAAGCGAGTGTGAAACCCCAACTGAAAAAAATGGAGATGCAGAGATCAGGGAGCTGTGGGCGCGGGCGGGCGGGCGGATGGCAGCTTGGCTCTGCCTGCGCGGAGGGGGCACCCCCGAAGAGACAGACAAAGCACTAGTCTGGCACCGACTGACGGAAAGAGGGGTCCAGCTCACTTGCCATCCGAGCCTGAGGGCGAGGCGACGGGGCCCAGGGGATGGGGTCCACCGGACCCCCCGCCTCCTTCTGTGGGCAGACCCAGGAAGCGGCGGACCTAGAAGGCTGGCTCTTCTTTAAACATCAGCAAGGGGAAACCCATAGATCCATTTTTAGTGGGAAATCCTCAGCTCTCCCCTGTAGGGAGTCTCTTATGCTCTGAGGACTGGCCCCTCTTTCTCCTGCTGGAACCCGGGACAGAGCAGTGGTCCCCCTTCACGGGGCACGGTCCCCCCCTGCTTCCTGGAAGCCTTTGGACGCCTTTCTTGACGCTCAGCTTCTCATTTGTGAAGCCACAGGCAGACCAGGCAGACTCTCAGGCCAGGCAGGTGCCCGGAGGCAGGAAAACCCAACGCCTCCAGGACGGATGGACGTTCTAGACTCAGATGAGGGCTCTGCAAGCCGGGCTGCTCCCCTTTTTCATCCAATCATGGAACTCCCCGTACCTCTATGCGTCTCCAGGCTTGTGACCCCCATATCTGTGTGTGCCCCCAAATAAGCGTATAAAACCACGAGGACCCCATTCTGCGGGGCCCAGAACTTTGGGGATCCCGCAGACGACTTCTCTTTCCTTCCTTGCTCTGCAGTGACAGATGGGGCTTCTTGCTCGGCTAAACAGAAAATTCTATAACACATTAAGCCAAAGTCAGTGGGGTCGGGGCAGTGTTGGCGGGGCCAGGCCGGGCGGTACAATGGCGTGTGCCTGACTTGGGCCTGGAGGACATCCGTTCAAATCCTAGCCCTCCGCTGAGTCCTCTCGTGAACGTGCGGCCATTCCTTGGCCTTTCTGGGCCTCGTCCTTCTCTCCGGTAACACTGGGGTGGCTTTCGGGGTCTCTCCCAGCTCTAAAAGGACGCCCCCAGATTCCAGGCAAGGGAAGACAACTGTACACTTGGACACTGGGCAGAAGCAGGCCGAGGACCAGTAAGGGCAGCTCGGGCGGTGGGGGTTGGAAGCCAGCTCTCTGGCCCCCTCCCCCCTCGCCCACCCACCCCTCGGAGCCTGCCCAGGTTTCTCCCACCCGCGGTGCTGACGTAGCCTCTCCTGTCGGTCAAAGAGCTTCCTCACACCTGGAGGGGGCTGCTGGGCGTCGGCACAAGCTGGCTGGAGGGATGCTCATCGTGGGAACCCCTGCTAGGGGGCTTCTAGCACAACTAGAGCTTCCTCCCGTGTCAGGGAGGACAGGTCGCCGCTAGGGAAAAGGCGCCCCGCGAGGGCATCCGTGTTGGGAGGCTGGCCAGTGCCCGCAGTCGTGGCTCCCTTAGCCCTTGGGCTCCTGGGACGCTGTGAGGGGGATTCAGGAAGCCTCGGAGGTGTGTGGGTACCACTGGGGCTGGCCCTTCTCTCATCCACCTGCTCCTGAATCCCAGTCTGGGAGATGCTGAACCCGGGGGAGAGCCGCATCCCTCTCTGGTGCTGAGTCTGGGGAAGGGGGTGACAGAAGGGGCGCAGCGTTAGAAGAGGACAGATATGGGTCTTGGGGCCCATCAGACATCACGGGCCAGCCTTGCCTTCAAGCCAACGAGCCCCTCTGGGAGCTGGTCTCCTCGTCCGTAAAACGGAGCCTTTCCACGGGGATCTCTGCCCCAGACCCATGGGGGTGAGGAGGGATGCTAGAAATATGACTCGCCTTTCGTGGTCAGCTGCAAGCCGGTCACCCAGCAGACATTGATGAGGCGGCATCTGTAAAGAGGAGAGAAAGAAAACAAAAGATAATCCCTACCCTCAAGGACCTCACCGCCTAAATGCTTTATTTGTGAGCAGAGAACCTGGGTTCGAATCCTTGCTCCCTACCGCTTTCTTCCTGGAAGCCTTTGGACTCCTTTCTTGACTCTGTAAAAGACGGGGCACTATTGCTAAATAAATTACTAAAAAAAACCCTCGCAACAACTCTCAGCTTCTCATTTGTGAAGTAACAGATGGACCAGGTAAACTCTAGGCGAGGCAGGATACCTGGAGGCAGGAAAATCCTGCCTCCATCCCTCCCCGGCTGAGCGACCCTGGGCAAGTCACTTCAGCTCTGTCTGCCTCACTTTCTGCATCTGTAAAATGGGGATGATAGTAGCACTTCCCTCCTAGGTAAGGATAACATGACTTAATATGTAAATCTCTTGGGAAACCATAAAGAGCTTTGTAAGTGTAAGTTGTTGTCATTATTGCTGCTGCTACTCTATGGATGAGCCCAAGATAGGATAAGGTGGAATGCAGTCTCTGCACAGGTGAAAAGAAGCAGGTTGCGAGGTCCAAAGTCTCTGGGGCATAGGACTATCCAGACCAGAATACCTTAGGGAAATAAGAGGTGCCGGGGATGTCATCCACTGGGGAACCGCTTAAAGAAAGCACCTTGATTTAATTTGGCAGAGAGGAGAAGAGAATGCACAGGAGATTGTCAGGGCAAGTGTGTGGAGGTGGGAAGCGGTCATGTGGAAATCAGGAGCGGAACACAGGAGTCTTTAGGGACATTTTTCCCCTCCCTTGCTTTCCTCTCCTTGCAGGACCCACTCCCCACCCCCCACCCTTCCTTCCTTCTTCTCTCTTTCTGGGCCAAGTTCCTTTCTACTTTCCTTACTTACTCCTTACCCCCATGTGGTTCTCAGACTTCCTGGAGCCAATTTTTCTCACTAAAATGAAGGACAGCAACTGTCAGAAAGAGACTGCCAAGCCTTCTTGCAGATGAGTTCTCCCAACCCAACTCCCTTTGCTGCTGAATAAGGGAGAGGGGGTTTGAGATGAAGCTGAGCCAGGAGCTTCTGGGCTGGTGGGCACGTGGGGGAGCTGGCATCTGTTTCCAGTGTTAAAGTAGACCTATTTTCCCATCTTTCTGTGACTTCCTCCCCCGATCTCCCACCCCCCACATCGCTAGCATCTCTTTGATCCCCCTCCTCCACTCCTATTTCCATGGCTGGTTCACTGGTATGGATGTACATAGGAGTTCTGTAACTAAATTATGGAATGATGGCTTCTTTTAAACATCTCTAAAAGGTTGAAATGAATTCATGATTTGATTGGTCTGGGTACCCTTGGCCCCAAGATAGATGTTAACTTGACTGAGCTGTCAACAACTGGGCTCCTCAGATGCTGTGACCCAAAAAAGGGCCAGCCTCCAAAGTCCAATATCCAGGGGTTAGTCTCCCCACACTCAGCTGGGTTGGTCCTTGGACGTCCTTAGCATTTTCTACCCCAACTCGGCCCTCATCAGCCTTTTGCCCGGGGCTGGCCTTTCCTGGCTTGGCCCCTTTTTTCCTGGCTTGGTCTTTAAGGAGGTCTTTAAGCTCCCCTGGCTCATCAAAAGGGGAATTTGTGAGTCACACCTAGTGGAAAAGGCATTGAGTGTGGAGTCAATGACCTCCTTGGTGCTCATGGGGGCATCTCTGAATTTCTCTGGCCTCAGTTTTCTCTGTTGTGTGATTAAGGGACGGGACTCGCTAGTCTTTGGGGCTCTTCTCATTTGACTGATGAAATCTGAATTCACGTAGAGATTTTCATTTCCATGACGCTTTTTAGGAACGTGGATTATCTGATATGATGCACCTCCTCCATTTCCTTTTTTTCAAAATGGTACAGAAATATGGGTGCTGATGGGAGAATTCTTGCTTTGTCCCTAAGTGCTGCACACCCTGGGGCAGGTATCTTTCCCTCTCTTCACCTTGGTTTCTCCTTTGGTGAGATGGTTGCATTGGACCAGACCAGTTTTGTCTCTGCCATTTTCCTCTTCTAACAGATGGGGAAAAGAAGTCCTCATGAGGAAGGAAGATGGGATCTCAGACATGGGGAGGGAAGAAGGAAAGAGAATAAACATTTATATAGCATCTACTGGGTGCCAGGCACCATGGTAAGGGCTTTTAATAAATATTTTCTTATTTAATCTTCATAATAAGCCTTTAAAGTGGGTGCTATGATTTTTTCTTATGTTATGGTTGAGGAAACTGAAGTAGAGTCACCCAACTAGTAAGTATCTGAGGCCAGATTTGAACTTGGGTCTCCAGGCCAGCACTCTAGCCACTGTACCACCCTAATTTAGAATTTGAGCCAGTGTGCAAATCCAAGTTTAGGAATCCATCAGCTTGGCTTTGTGCTAGCTGGTCCAGGGGCCTCACAGAGGAAGCTTAGAGAAGTCCCCTCCATCCCCCCCTCCCATTTTTTTTTTGTATTTTTTTTTAAACCCTTGTACTTCAGTGTATTGTCTCATAGGTGGAAGGTTGGTAAGGGTGGGCAATGGGGGTCAAGTGACTTGCCCAGGGTCACACAGCTGGGAAGTGGCTGAGGCCGGGTTTGAACCTAGGACCTCCTGTCTCTAGGCTGACTCTCACTCCACTGAGCTACCCAGCTGCCCGCCCCCCCTCCCATTTTTGATGTCCTCTATCCTGATCATTGTGGCCATCATTGTCCGGGTCAGGCTGCTAGACTGCAGGCATCTATTGAATGAATTACTGCTCTCTTGGTGCTCTTCCTTGACCCTGATAAAACTGGAATGATGGCTTTGTCTTCCAGAAGCTCCCAGGTGGCCTTGGCCACCATGGCTGACATTCCGTGAACTCCTTAGAAGAAAGGCTTTCTGGGTGATGGCAAATTTGGGAGAGAGAAGGTTAAAGGGACTGAGATGGATTAGTGCAGAAAGTGATCCTGGAGGCAGACATTCCTCATCCCTTCCCAGTGAGTCCAGGCTATTTTTCCCAGGGTGGCAAAGGCAGCTGTTTTCTGGGCAGGAGTCTTCTTCTAGCTCCAGCCCTGCCTTTAACACCAAGCTCACTTCAGGCTCCTCATCTGTAAAACAAAGACAGGGATCTCTGCTGCCTCCGCCTCCCAAGGTCATTTTACCGGGGAGGCTCTAAGAAGCTAACAAGAGACCCAAGTCTAAGAAGAGCAACTAAATTTGACAAAGTTCCTCAAACCCAGTAGCAGAATCTAGGATTTGGAGTCGAGGAGAACCGCCACTGTCCCATGCTAGCTGGACGACACTGGGAAAATGGCTTAACACCTCTCAGACACAGTTTCTTCATCTGTAAAATGGGCCTAATCACCCTTGCTTTCTCTTTTTCTCACACTTCTCTTTCATCATGGTTATTTAAAAAAAAAAAAAAAAGAGGAATTTGGGGCCCTGGAGAGGCTAGAGAAATGGGAGCTGGGAATAAGGGAACACAATCTCCAACATTTGTGCTGAATGAAGGTGGTAACTCGATTTGGCAGCCTCTGCCCGAAGCCCTGAAATGGAGGCTTCTCAGGTTGGGGACCTAATGGATGGATGTGCCTGTCACTGAAATAGGCTCCCGAGCTCTCTGTTCTTAGCAGCTGTGAATACCAGACTTTTCATGAGAGGGTTAGGGGAAGAGCGTTCTCAGAATTGGGACTGGGGCCAGAGAAGTGACCTGGCATACTGAAGCTCAAAGAAGCTGGGAATGTTCTACTGAGAGTTGGGAAGGGGGGATATGGCCAACCTTCTGGCCCATGTCTGAATCTCTCCAACAACCTTCCTACGAAAAACCATGCAAACTCAGCCTGAAGACCTCTGTAGATGGGGAGCTCACTGCCTCCAAAGTCAGCCAGGAAACTCCAATTCTTTGAGTTGGATTCTCATGATTTAGGCAGAGGTGAGGTTCGTCTCCATCTCCGAGATGACACAGTACTCAATGTAGAATGCTGTCGAGCTGCTGCCTCCAATCTTCCTGCAAGATGCCTTTTCTTGCTCAGCCATTACTGCGCTTGGCTCACCTTTCCCTACATTCCCTGCACGGGCTTTTGTGTCCCTCTCAGGTAGCCAGGTGAGGTTAGGAAGTCCTAGGAAGTGACACGTCCTTTCTGAGTCAACGAACCAGTCCCGCACAGAATGACGGAGCTGCGGATATACCTTCCTTCTGGTGAGTTTTCCTTTGGTCATGTCTGTTTCCAACTCTGCGTCGAGCATCTTGAAGACAGAACTGGTGTCTCCTTGCTCCATGAGCAGGGATTCCGCACTAAGCAAGGCGATGGCATGGTCCTGTGCTCCATGCCTGGGCCCTGTGGCAGGCTGCTGACTTTGGAAACAGAGTCCTCAATGGGTAGCCCTTTGGTGAGTGCCATGTTTAAGACCTCAGGCAGCAAATAGCTAAGTCTGATGTAAAACAGCCAGCCAGTCCATCAACAAACATTCATTAAGTGCCTACTATGTGCCGGACGTACGAATAGAAAGAATGAAATAAGTGTAGTTCCGTGGAGGAGCTGGTATTCTAAAATGAGAAGACACAATCCTAGTAGAGAGGCACAAGAGGGAACCCTGTCCACACACACCCACCTTGTCCCATTGTCTAGAGGGACAATAGCCTTAGTAAACTGACTCTTTTTCTTTGTGTCTCAGTCCCTTCTATAGAGGCACACTGAGAGCTCACTAGGCAGAGCAGCCATGGAGCTGGCCAGGGCTGCTTCCTTCCTGCTCCCTCAGCTCAGTTGTCCTGCCTTTGTAACAATGGAACCCCCACCCCAAAGTGTGTGGGGGATAGAGAGAGGGTCCTCTGTAGCATAGATTTTCTTCTCCATGGTATAGGTTGCTTTTGTTGGAGGACTAGATCAGTATTTTCCTTGATGTCTGGACTTGGGACAAGAGGGATCTCAGGTCTCTGTGAAAAGCCATGATGGCATGGCATGATGCTAAGGAGAAGGAATTCCCAGTCAGGGGTACAGGCCTCACTTCCAGCATCCTCCCTACCACTGGCCAGCTCTATGACCTTAGGGAAGCCAACTAACCTCTCTGAGACTCATTGGCATTATCTGGAAAATGGGTATGATTACCCAGGGAATTCTGATGGCCTCCCAACTCTAGGACTTCTGATTTGTATGTTGTGCTTACCTTGCGAAGATGCCAGTTCTTTTTGGAATGTTTGCCAGTGTGGCTGAGCATGATCGTTTACTCACAATACATCTTTTAGAGGGCAGATACCTAAACAAAACAGCCTTCTTATTCCCAGTTAAATCACAGGACTGCCATAAAAGATCATTTAGAATTCTCGTTTAAGCAAAGAGAAACCTCAGACACCATCTAGGTCAAACTCAAATAGACTCAGAACCACTGTGGGCCGTGTATTGATTTAGAAAACCACAAATTAACATTATCTTTGTTTTTTATTTTTATTTTGGCAAACATTTCCCCACTATATTTTAGTGTGGTTTTGGTGAGCAATTGGTTGGAAGTTTTATAGGCTATATGTGGCTGATACCACTGATCTAGTCCAACTGCCTCATTCCCCAGAAGCCCGGAGCGCTGACACGACCCGTCCAAAGCCACACAGCACACAAAGCTGAGCAGAGAACACGTGTCTGATGATTTACAGCCCTGTGAGCTGTGTTCTTTCCTTCTCTTTCTTTAAACTTTAATTGAGGTTTAATTTTTCTGGGCAGAATTATCTCAAGTCTTCAAGCATGAAATTTTCTTGTATAGAAGACCTAAATATAGGAAAAAAGCCAACCTCTGAAGAGGAAAAGTCCTTTAGGACTTGTCTGCAAACCTGAGTCTATTTGTCGTTGTGGTTCAGTCGTCGTCACTCGTGTCCAATACTTCATGGCCTCGTCTGGGGTTTTCTTGTTAAGATATTATAATGGTTCAGTGGAGTGAGAGTCAGGCCTAGAGACAGGAGGTCCTAGGTTCAAACCCAGCCTCAGCCACTTCCCAGCTGTGTGACCCTGGGCAAGTCACTTGACCCCCATTGCCCACCCTTACCACTCTTCCACCTATGAGACAATACACCGAATTACAAGGGTTTAAAAAAAAAAAAGATATTATAATGATTCACCATTTCATTCTCCAGCTCATTGGACAGATGAGGAAACTAAGGCAAACAGGGCTAAGTGACTTACCACAGTCACACAACTAGGAAGTGTTGTGACTCTAGACTTGGCACGCTATCTGCTGTACCACCTAGCTGTGTCTATGCTTAGGTAATAATTAATTTTTTCACCGTTGTAATGTAAAGTTATACAAAGTGACTTTCTGACACCACTCCTGTGAGAATAGTAGCTAGATAGATGCAAGAGTAATCAATTACTGATCAAGTGACCTAAACATGGGCAACGGAAGCATCGCTGGTCACACATTTTGAGACAAGGGTGAAAAAAAATCTTGAAAAGGAGAGGGAAACCTAGGGTGACACAGCTAGTGAGGCTAGGAATGAGATGGAGGTTGTCTCCCTCCGAGCCAGACTAGCAACCTTTCAGCCCCATGATGGGCCAGATTATAACCAGGGGATAGATGATTGAAAATGGCTTGGCCAAAGGCATAGATGGAAGAGTTATCCAATTTACAGAAGGTACAGATGAGGGGAATAGATAATATACTCTGTCTGACACAATCAGAATCCAAAAAGAATTTGACACGCAACAACTTTGGGCTCAATCTAACAGGAGAATTGAATTAGGGAAAATTAATATTTTATACTTAAGCCCAGCAATCAACTTTTCAAGTCCCAAGATGGGAATATGGAGGATTTGCCCAAGGTCACGCAGCTAGTACATGTCTAAAGCTGGATTTGATCTCAGGTCTTCCTGACTTCAGTGTTTATGGATCACCAGATCCAGATGAATCCACTGGGTAACGGGGCAGCCAACCGAAGCACTCTTGGGTTTCATGGAGAGTGAGGCTCCTGTGTCCAGGTCTAGGGAGCTGTGATCATCCTGCTTTCCTTTGCCCTGGTATGATCCAATCCCAGTTTGGGGCATCAGACATTACCAGAGGTGAACTATCAGGAGGCTGAAGGACCTGGGGATTATGTTTGTGAGGAGCTTTTGAAGGAACTGGCAAAGTTTAGGCAGAAGCAGAGCAGATTTAAGGTGTTAAAACCATTTGAAGGCCTGTCATATAGAAGAGGGATTAGCCTGATTCTTCTTGGCCCCATTCGGCAGATCTAGGAGCAACAGGGAGGACTTGCACCCAGGCTGATTTAGTCTTGCTAGAAGAAAAGAGTTTCCTAGCCATGTAAGTTGTCCCCAAGCTGATGGTCAGCCTGCAGCTGGCAGGGCTGGGCTGGCCTTTCTTCACTTGATTCAGAAGAAGACTGAATGACCGTTTATCAGTTACTCTTCGAGGAGAGTCTTGGTTAGGTCTAGGTTGGAGTAGATGGTCCTGAGTAATGCTTGTGGATAGACCGAGACCAGGTCTGAATATCTGTGATTCTCCCAAAGCGATGCCATCATCACCGATGTTCTATTCTAGATTATGTTATGGCGAAGGATTGGCCAACTCCAGGCAGGGGCCCATTCGCTGCGGGTGAAGCATAATCGTTTGTCAGTTTAAGAAAGACGGCATCTTCGCTATCCTCCCTTGCACTCCCCCCTTCCACCAAACCTCCATCTCACACTGAGTGCAAAAGGTCTCTTGGAAAACAGGGAATCCTGTGAGAAAAGGAATACAGGTGGGACCGCAAACATGTTGTGATTGGCTTCTAGTAATAAGCAGGCCCTTAATGAACACATTTGCTAATTGTGATGCCCTGCGGGGTATCATCACTTCTGTTCAGACTTTAGCCTGGCTGTACTTTGCATATAAACACCCAGCAATAAAGGAAATGAGAAATGAGCTCTCAATTTGGTGGGGGAGAATCCAGCCAGGGATTTAGACAGAGAATAAGGAGGGGACTTTGAAGTTCAAGCCACAGCCTTGGAGGCCACTTGGCTTCCCGAGAAGTGAAGGTCAGGGTGAGGACTCTGTTCTTTAACCCTTCTCTCCAAGGTTCTCTTTCACCTTTGTTACTCAAGCAAGTCCAATTATCTTTTTGTAGGCACCCATCGGGCTAGGGCTAAGCTTCCCAGAACTGGGTCTCCGGGTTGAGAGTTGGGGGTAGGAGAGAGAGAAATCACATGAGTTTTCTGGAGAGATGGTGAGCTCTTGCTCATTGGAGGTCTTCAGAGAGAAGCTGGTGGTTACCAGCTGGGTCTGTTATTGTCAGGATTCCTTTGATTTATGAATCGGATTGCACGGATGCTGAGATTCTCTCCACCTCTCCAGTTCTGTGATTCTGGTCCTAGGAAGAATTTGAAGCCAAATAGCATCCACAGTTTTGAGGATTTCTGTAGGTTTGGGGTGCTCACCAACCCCTACTCAGATTGTTACTGGATGCCATGTGCCCCCCGACACTAAAAAGGGGGACTATCAGAGACTTCATGGCACCTTCCCTGGAGAAGTTAAAAGTGTTGACTAAGGCTTGGGTGGGATCGCCATGGGCCCGACTCTCATGTAGGAATTAGGCAATCAGCTTCTTCTTATTATTATTCTTATTATTAATTTGGGCTTAGGTTTCTTCCTTTAAAGTAAGAGAGTGACCTCAGACATTCCTTCTTGTTCCAAACATAGGACTCTGGTGATCTGAGATCTTTTCAAGCCCTTGGCAATTGTCCCTTCCTAGCTCTGACAATCCCCGTTCTAAGGCCCTTCCAGACACTGCTATTCCATGTTCTAAGACCCCGGAGAGTTCTGATATTTTCCTGTTCCCTAAGACCCCCTCCCACACACCCAGATCTGATATTGCTGCTTCTGCGGCCACTCCCAAATCTAACCTCCTAAATTCGAAGATTTCTCCCAAAGTCTAGTTTTCTTTGTTCTAAAGCCCTGCCCAGTTCTGATATTCTAGGTCACCATTCTGAATCGGTGCCATTGGTTAAGCCACTTAACAGCCATAAATCTAACCTGCCTGTTTCCAGGCTCGATCTCTGCAGAGAAATGTCCTAGCCACTGTCATAATTACTCATACACAGTGGCTTTGCACATGCCCCCTTCCCCCACCAGGATTTCTCAAAGCATTTGGTTTGGGGCGATTAGCAAGGTAGCTATTTCTATTTAACTTATTAGATGAGTAACAAATTCAAAGAAAATCTGAAGAGGGAGTTCTCCTCCCACCCCATTTCCTGATGAGATGCCTGGGCCAAGACTTTTTGCTGCCTGCCCATTGAACTGTTTCCCATTTCCTCAGATCTGCCATCTAATTCCCTCAACTGAATGCAGGGAGTCTTAGCTATTCTGTGTATCGTGGATCCCTTTGGTAGCTGGTGATGCCTGTGGACTCTCTTACTCAAAATATAATGCTTTAAAGGAATATAATACAAATGAGTGCAAAGCAAGCCAATTATATTGAGATGCAGTTAGTGAAATATATATATATATATATATATATATATATATATATATATATTTGAAAAGTTCACGGATCCCAAGTCAGGAACCCTTAACCTGATTGGGTCTTAATTCATTGTCTCTACAGCTACTCTCCTCCTTCCCACTCCAGTCCTGCCCAAGCACCGTAGAATAATTTTGTTTTGTTTTGTTTTTTAATCCTTTATAATGGTGACAAAGAAGGAATCAGTAGCAGAAGGCCTGAGTTAGAGTTTGGTTAAATTTTTCTGCTGCGCCAGGTTTTGCTTTAGGGGAGAAATTTATTTCTTTTCCCCTGGGAGGGGCTTTTGAGGAGTAAATCTTGTAAAACATGTATGCCCATTAGTGTACAATAGCCTAGGAAATAAGGATAATTTTTTTCTCTGTTTTATTCTTTCTCGATCAGGTCAGCTGGCTAGTTTCTTTCTGAGATCAAAGGAAGGGTCTATTTCATTCTCCCACCACAAGTCTCCCATTACTTGTTGGAGGGATTATAGAAGGATAATTATGTGGTCTAACCTCTTCTGCCATAACCTCTACCAGGAAGGAAGAAGGGAAGGATGGAAGAAAGAAAGGAAAGAAGGAAGAAATGAAGGAAGGAAGGAAGGAAAGAAGGAAGAAATGAAGGAAAAAAGGAAGGAAGGAAGGAAGGAAGGAAGAAATGAAGGAAGGAAGGAAGGAAGAGAAAATTGAGGCAGACAGAGGCAAAGAGATATGCCTAAGGTCACACAGCTAGTAAGTGTTTTAGTCTGGATATGAACTCGGGTCTTCTGACCCCAGGCCCAGCATTCTAGCTATTATTACCAATTAGCTAAGGATGAGAGTATCTATAAGTATTTTTAAGCAGCATAGAGAATGAGATTAGACTTGTTCTTCTTGCCCCCAAAGAACCAGAACTAAGGAGCAGGGAAGGAGTTTCAGAGGCAGATTTTATTCCCAGATATAGAAAATATTCTCAAGGATCAGAGCTCTCCCATAGCAGAATGGACTTCCTTGGAAGGTAGTGAGTTTTCCCTCAGCAGGAGTCTTCAGACAGAGGCTGTATGACTATCACTTGTGGATATCGATATCAGTTGAGGTAATACATGTGAAGTCCTTTGAAAATCATAAGGTGCTACAGAAACATTAATGGTTGTTGTTTTGCTGCTACTGCCGCTGTTATTGTTGTTTCTGTGGAGGGACCTTCTCTTGAGCCATGGGGTTGGCCTAGAACAATGAGGGTGAACCTTTTGGAGACCGAGTGCCCAAACTTCACTCTCACGCTGCATGTGAGCCCCCACCTTACCCCACACAGGGTAAGGAGGAAGTACTCCCATTGGGCGACTGGACTGAGGGGCAAGTGATGTGAGAAATATCCTCAGGTGTGTTGGAGAGGGGGAAGGGAGCAGTCTCTCCCCACCCCAAACATGGGCCTCAGTTGTTGCTTCCATCAATGAGCATCTTGAGCTCTCTGTAGCGTTGTTAGGCAGGTGACGGTGTTACTTGGGCCACTGTTGTCCCACTGTTTTTGGCAGTCATTTCTCCAGTCAGGTTCGTCAAGGAATGGCAGCTAATTGCTTTCTGGCCTTGAATTTAATCCCTACCACTTGTGGGGTTTGCCTTCTCCCCTGGAACTCTGTAATTGCCCATGCGCCTTCCTCTTGATTCACTGAGCCAAGAATGCATTTTTCTGTTTTTATTCTGATATGTTGTAAATGCATCCACATATTTGGAGTTCATTATATGGAAATTGTCCAATTTGGGGTCTGAGTCTTTTGATGTCCCTGGAATCTGGGAGACCATTTTTAATCAGTTAGTTCTGCTCATGCCTTTGAAAAATGATGCTTTTTTATTGCTGAGGACAATTTCATTTTATCTCCCAAATAAGAGTTGCAAAATTCAAGCATGAACACTAGGCCTCCTTTGTCCTTCTCCTCTCTGTGTATCCTTTATTTCCCATCGGTGAGTAGTGCATTCACAACAATTGTATCTGAAGTTTCTGTTCTCTCTGTTCCTATTTTGTTCAAGCCTCACAACAGCAGCCTCTATAGAGAGGCTAGGCAGGGATCGTGGGACCCACTTTAAAGATGAAGAAAATAAGGCCTGAGGAAGGGACAGTGACTTGCCTAGTCTCAATCATCTTTAAGAGAACTGAGTCTGGAATTGAACCCAGATCTTCTGTTCAGTTGCTATTTCTTTACTGCCTATGAGTATGAAGTGTTTTAGATGAATGAATGAATGAATGAATGAATGAATGAATGAATGAATGAAAAAAATCATTTATTAAGCTCTTAATGCATGTGAAGCCTAGGAATAGAAGTAGAAAAGCAAGACAATCCCTACTCTCAAGGACCTCACGTTCTAATTTTGTTGTTCAGTCATTTCAGTCATATTCAACTCTTTCTGACCCCTTTTGGGGTTTTCTTGACAAAGACACTGGAATGGTTTGCTATGTCTTTCCAGCTCATTTTAAAGATGAAGAAACTGAGACACACAGGGTTAAGTGACTTGCCCAAGGTCACACAGCTAGTACGTGTCTGGGGCCAGATTTGAATTCACAAAGATGATTGTTCCTGAATTCAGGCTTGGCACTGTACCACCTAACTGTCCATGTTCTAATAGGCAAAAAAAGTCAGACAAAACTTTTGGTACAATTCAAACAGAAAAACCCTGACATCTTCAGCATGGCAGACACGGAATCCAAGGTCATGAGTTCAAATCATAGTTCTATGCCTTGCATGGCCTTGGGTAAAGCCACTTGCAATTGGTAGGCTTCTACAACTTGGGGCTTCCAATTCCTCATGGGTAAGATGAGGGAAGAACTTGGATTAGATGATCTCCGAAGTTCTTTCCAGCTCCATATTGAGAAGCCTCTAATCCCATGATTCTCGGCATTATCGTTAACAAATGTGCTTTTAACCAGCGATGTTTGTTGTCTTCAAAGATGAGGGATGATTTCTCCCAGCAATGAACATATCATGGAAAAATAGATGTCTCTGTTTGCAGTGAGCAATTAGGAAGCAAGGCTGGTAATTGCCAGTGTTGGGGAAATGATGATCCAAGCTCTCCCTGCAGACAGCGCCGGGCTGCATCTGAGGAGGGATGAGGACGGCTCGCGGCTAGACTCTTATCTTTCCTTCCTCGGTTCTCGGGAGAGGAACGAGCCTTGTTTGAGGCCAAGGCCAGCTCCCGAGTTCCCACCTTCACACCACGGACTGGGGGCATGTTGTGATTCTTCCAGTGGATGAGGGCAAATGTCTCTCTAGTCTGCCAGGCTTGAAATCTTGGCCTTGTCTTTGAATATTTTTCATTGACTCCGGGCAGGCATCTGCCCATTCTGCCTCTATTATACACGTGTTTGTCCCTTCTCATCTCTGATCTGTGCTTAGACCCTCATCATCTCTGGCCTTCAGTGTCATAACAGCCTCATGCCTTGCCTCCCTGACTCCTTTTCCCCCACCAGATCCATACTCCTACATTCCATTCTCAAAAAAATCATAAAGTGGCTGCTTACTTTGGGGCACATAGATGGTACAGTGGATAAAGCACTAAGTCTAAAGTCAAGAAGAGCTGAATTCAAATCTGACTTTAGACATTATTAGCTGTGTGACCCTGGGCAAGTCATTTAACCTTTGCTTGCCTCACTAGTAGGCTATTTTTATTTTTTTTTAAACCTTTACTTTTTTAGAATTGATGCTAAGTATTGATTCTAACGTATAAGCGCAGTAAGTGCTAGGCAATGAGAGTCAAATGACTTGCCCAGGGACACACCGATAGAAAGTATTTGAGGGGGCAGCTGGGTAGCTCAGTGGATTGAGAGCCAGGCCTAGAGAGGGGAGGTCCTAGGTTCAAATCTGGCCTCAGACACTTCCCAGCTGTGTGACCCTGGGCAAGTCACTTGACCCCCATTGCCTACCCTTACCACTCTTCTGCCTTGGAGCCAATACACAGTATTGACTCCAAGACAGAAGGTAAGGGTTTAAAAAAAAAAAAAAGTATTTGAGGCCAGATTTGAACCCAAGACCTCCTATTTCCAGGCCTAGCCCTCTACCTACTGAGCCACCTAGCTGCTCCCTCCCTTCTCATCCTCCCCCACAAGCACAAGTCCTTGCTCCTTTTGTAGCAGGTCCTCGAATGATTGTGCAGTGGAACAGACTGGAATTTCTACTCCCGCAGCCAAGTTTCTTTGGCCGAGATTATGGAGGAATGAGGGAAGCATTACAGATGGAGATCTGCAGGGGGATACTATGACTATCTTTGGGTATAAGTCCCAACTGGTCAGTTGGAAATTCTTTCTCTTTCTCTCTGTCTGTCTTTGCCTCTGTCTCTGTCTCTTTCTGTCTCTCTGTCTCTGTTTCTCTCTGTCTCTTTCTCTGTCTCTGTCTCCGTCTCTGTCTCTCTTGCTCCCTCCCTCCCATCCCTTGACACTCGTGTGAAGAAGAGAAGTAGGGGGCATGGTTTGCTGTAAAATTAGGATATTTAGGAGTGTAAAAATAGGAATCATGTCCCATAATCCGAATGACAGAAATGGGAATCCCCGAGTAGGGGGCTTGATTAAGGTGACAGAAGACAGGAAGGAGCAAAGGAAAGGAGAATTCCAAATCTCAGGGATCAGGGAACTAACTGTGAAGGGAAGGCCACTTGCCAGAGCCCTCTGTCCCTTTTGCATCATCCTTTGGGTGCTTTTACTTTTCTGGAAGGGAAGATCATTGTAGTAGCAGCTGTCCAGTGGCCACCTGTCCAGTCCTGAGAGGCTGCATATGTTAACAGAGACATACTAGGGGTTACCTGGGCCAGACCAGAATCCTACAACTACAAGAGACCCATTTCATCTCACCCTTTTATTTCCTTTATAAAGAAACAGCACGCGAGAGAACAAATGTGATTCACCCTTGGTTGAGAGTTGGTGGAAGGGCGAAAGCTTCGTTAAGGTCAGTGTCTTCCCTGAGGTTTCTTCCCTCCTTGCCTACAATTTCTAGTCTCCTAACATCTTTGTCAGTCCACATCGTTGTAGGCACATCTCAAGTCCTGCCTCCTCTGCGCTCAGCTTGGATTATGCCAGCTCATCCCCTTCTAATCATAGACTCTTAAAGACGGGTCTGCTCTCCAAGGCCATCTAGCCCTGCTCATATCCATATTTGCATTTCTGCAATATCAACCCTTACACAAATTTACCCAGCCTCCACTTGAAGCTGTCCCATAATGGGGATCTCGCTTTCTGCTGAAGCAGCCCATCTAAATTTGATGAACTTTAATTGGTAGGAAAGTTTATCTTAGGTTGAGCCCAGTCTATCTCTCGGCAACGCCTAGCCATCGCCAGCTATTTCTGCCCTCTGGGGCCAAGCAGAAAAAAAAAAATAACTCCTCTTCCCCATGATAAAAATTTTGAAATGTCAACGTGACTGTCACGTTCTTCCTATGTCTACCCTTCAGGAGGGCGCGCCTCTCTCCAGGTCGTCCATCCGCTTCCTTTGGGGTATGGTTTCCCTTCTTCTCAGCATCTTCTAGTTTCCTGTTCAACTTATGCTCTGGTTGGTCAAGATCCTTCCTCCCTGGAATACGTCTCTCAGAGCTGAACCAGATATTTCCCACCCAGAACACGGGGGAATCGGGCGGTTTATCTCCCTCGTTCGGAGGATTCTGTCACTCTTAGGCCAGCCTGACATCTGATTAGCACTCCCAGAATTCCGATTGGCTCCATAGTCATTTGCCACATAACCGATGATAAAACAGATGACCACGTGTTGAGTTTGGACAGAGAACATTCATGCTCGAATATTTGTAATCGTCTGGGAAACTGGATGCGAAAGTGGGCTGACCTTCTATGGAGGAGGATTTCTGTTTGAGATGCTTCAGAGAAGCCTGGGGAGGACACCATCGGGGATTCTCGGAATGCAACAAATGCCCCCCGCAGGTCTGAGGCTGCCCAGAAAACGGCCCTTCTTTGACGTACCAAAGCGGATCAGGGACTTGGTCCAGAGCTCCTAAGGCTCTATCCTTGGCCAACCATCTCCTTATAGCTTTTCCCCCCTCTCTCCTGCTTTTCCCAGCCATACCATATCCGTGACCCCCAGCCCGGTGGGAATGTTCATGACGTGGCCATCAGACAGGGCTGCAGGGATCCCCACATCTCCCTGCGTTCTTGCCGCTGGTCTCAGTAGCAAATAGCCAGGCTAGGGATGTTGGCCAATCTTTTCTGAATTCCGACGGCATGAAACGCACGATTCCGGGCACCTAGGCAGGGCCAACGCAGACGTGAATGAAGCCTGGCTTGTGATCCTCTTGCAGAGATGAAGAAGGACTCTTGTGCACCTGGGCCTTTCCATGAGTCTTTTCTCTCGTCTGTGTAGCGGCTCTTCTCCTGCGGCAGATCTGAGTGACTTTCGGTCGCTTCTACTGTGGTTCTTAATTATATCTGTCTGCAGATCCTTCAGAATCCCCAAATATCCAACACCCAGGAGACTGTTTCCCTCTGGCTCTTTTTATATTATGAATTCCAGCAGAACTCAAGCCATCGCTGTCCCTCCCCTTTCCTCCTTCCCCTTCTTTGCGTCCTTCTCTCTTGCCTTCGCATCGCTATTTGCTTCCTTCCTAAAATGCTGTTTTCCCTTGAGTGGAGAGTGATCCTCCTGAGGGCAGGCCCCACTTCATTTTTCTCTCTCTAGCCTCGGTGCCTGATACACAAGCACCCACAGAAGGCGCTTTTAAAGAAAGGCTTGCTGATTTATTGATGCACAAGTGACGGGAATGATCGCACATACAGTCTGACCAGAGGCACTTTGGAAAGCTGGTCCCGGGCCCAAAGCCCTGGGTTCCAGTCTGACGCGTTCTGACTCTGTGACTTTGGTCTAGTCATGCACCCTTTGAGTGATCAGGTCAACTTCCTAAGTTAACAGATTGGGGAGAAGGTGGCAGGCAGCCGTGGTGGAGGGAGTCTGTCCCCTGGGAGTTCTTATTCCTGCTGCAATCGCACGGCGAGCCCCCGTGTCAGTAAAACGGGACAGATCAGTAGGGAGAGAATTGGGAGAGCCTGGAGAAAGGAAGCATTATCTTCTCAGGTGGGGCAGGAAGTGCTTCGTGGGAGATTAGAGCAATGGCATATTTTCTTTTATTTTATGGCGAGAGAAGTGCCTGAAGTATTGATCTATCTTTTCCCTTGTGCTTCACCTTAAATTAATTTGTGATTTTATATCTTTCCATAAATGCGTGTTAGTCATCAGCTCATGACACGCCGTTGCATTAACCAGCTTATTAACTGTTCAGTAGGCGAATGTAATGGAAGGGGCCATATTGGAGAGTAAGCGGCGAGCCGTTGAAATGAAATTCCTGGCTCTCGGCAGCGCTCGCTAATGGTTGAGTTGGAGAGAGAGGTGGGATAGACTTGGAGAAAGGACCCGGCCTGGCTGGAGGCCCCTTTCATGGGATCAGGAAAGGAGAGGCGAGGCAGGACGATTTTTTTTCCTTTTTCTTTCTTTCTTTTTTGGAAACTCTTACCTTTTATCTTATGTGTATCGGTTCCAAGGTGGAGGAGCGATAAGGTCTAAGCAATGGGAGTTAAGTGACTTGCCCAGGGTCACATAACTGGGAAGTGTCTGAGGCCAGATTTGAACCCAGGATCTCCCACCTCTAGACCCAGATCCCAATCCACCTGAACCACCTGGTTCACTCCCCCCTCATGACATTTCAATATAATTGGTTTTCTTTGTAATTCTCTGTATTTTCTCCTTTTAACATCATGATTCTGAGAAGGGATCCCTAGGCTTCCCGGACTGCCTGTTTGAGGGCTCCCAAATGAAAAGGAGGTAAAGAAAGCCCATCTTAGAGTGTCTCAAGCTCATCTGGCCGAAAAGCTCTGCCTTCCGCATTCCAGCGTTCTCCTGGTATGGAGGGGAAGCTGCAGGGCTTGTGTGGGTTGTCCTGGCAACCGCCCCATCACCACTCGGATGCTTTCCCCGGGGAAATGTTCTCCTGCTTCCACTCAGCCTACACACAAACAAAGTTTGGGCCTGCAGCCTATGGCTGGGCTGGGACTGCCTTGGTGATAGGGTCTATTTTAGAGAGAGCTGATCCAGGGAAGGACAAGCATTTGTGGCTCAGGGTCAGTGGGAGGGATGCTGCTTTCTAAGATAAATAGCCACTGCTCAGGAGAGCCAGCCCCTGCCAGCACTTCCAGGAAATAGGAGAGACGTTGGAACTTTCGCCAAATGTTACATATTGTTGCTGAGCTCACAGGGTTGAGTGAGTTAAATTAATTAGGAGAAATAATCAGGCAGTGCTCGGTGCTTTGCAAACGAGGGCCCGAGGAACACGAATCTGCTATTTGTGGTTGTCGGACCAGAGCAGGGAAGCATGGGTGGGATTTAAAGATGTAGAGATAAGCTTATTGATAACCAAAATAATGCACAAAACTGTCACGTGCCTCTTGTTAAATGGATTAACAGAAATCATAGCCTCCTGCCCTTCCCACCTTGTTTACTGCCTCAAATTTTGTGGAATTCCAGCCCTCCAAGAGCCTTTAGAGATCATCCAAATAGAAAAGGACACTGAGTCGCAGATTAAAAAAAGGTCTGTGCCCAACGTTATGCAAAGATGGAGTGACAAACTGGAACTGGAACCCAAGTCTTTAGATCCATGGGTTTTCAAAGCTTCTCCCACTTCCTGTCCTTTGGAAGTTCCATGTCAGAGTCAGAAAGACATGAGTCTGAATTCTGCCTCGGACCCTGCTAGCTGTGTGACCCCAGGCAAGGCACTTAACCTTTACTATTTCAGTTTCTCCATCTGTAAAAAAGGAGGATAATGATAGCCCTTCCCTTCCAGGATTGTTATAAGGATCAAATGGGTTTATATTTATGAAATACTACATAAATCTTAAACTAGATATTATTGTGATTATTTTATTGGAATTGAGATGTTTTCAGAAATGGATAAAGTATGTCAGACTAGAGAAAGCAGCTCTAAGAAGGTGCTAAAGGCTCAAACTTATCTTCATTAGCCATAAGGATTATAGGGATTCAGGACTAGCTCACTGAGCCCAAACTCCCCGGTATCTCCAATGGAAAGGCAGTGTGGAGTCTGGATGGCAGCCCTGGGAAGGCGCGGAATCCTGACTGTGCCACTCAATGCCTGTGTGGCCTTGGGCGAAGCTCCTCCACTCTCTGACCCTGAAGGCATTGGACTTCTCCAGCTCTTCTCAGATCCAGGTCTGTGACCCCAGAATGCTCCGGGAGCCCATCATCTCACATAGGATTTCTTTCCCGGGGAAACCTGCCTTCCTAGACAGAAGTCTTGATCTCAGCTGTGGCCAGGACATGGTGCTCATTCTTCCCCACGTCAGACCTGGGTGCCCGTGTCCTGAGGGACATCCAGAGATCTTGAGCCCTGGCCCCAGAAGCATCAAACAGGGCTGGCCTAGAAGGCTGAGGCAAGTTTGGAAATGGCCCATTTGATAGATATCAGGCTTATTTTATTTCCTTCTTAAAAAGAGACCCTGATGCTATCGTCCAGGATAAAAACAATCTGCCCCTGAAAGGCTGCTTGGGAAACATGGATTGAAACCTCATTTGAAAGGCATAAAGTGGGGGCAGCTGGGTGGCTCAGTGGATTGAGAGCCAGGCCTAGAGATGAGGTCCTAGGTTCAAATCTGGCCTCAGATGCTCCCTAGCTGTGTGATCCTGGGCAAGTCCCTTAACCCCCACTGCCTTGCCCTTACTGCTCTCCTGCCTTAGAACCAATACAGTATTGATTCTAAGATGGAAGGTCAGGGTTTAAAAAAAAAAAAGGCATAAAGTAAAGGCCCGAGTGTGGCTGCTCCGAGTTGGAGACGTCCATACTCCTCATCCCTCAGGCCTATTTCTATAGATGTCTGAAGCCTCAAGAACAAAACAGCCTGATGAGAAGGAGCAAGCGAGGTGCCATGGCCGTGTCTGCTGAAGCTCAGGCTCCTCTAACAGAACCAGCGACTCGGCCACACTAAGGGGAGTCCGTTCAGGGAGAAGAAATAGCCTCGGCTAGAAAGAGGTCTTCACGGGGAGTCCCATGAGATGGGTTCAAATTCTGGTTCCAGTCTTGCTTCGGTGACTTTGGGCCAGTCATTTCTCTTCTGGGGAAGAGACTGGCTTGACATTTGGCAGGGATTCACCTTTAAGGATGATAAATGGGTCTACTTCATGGCCCTTACACACAGGATCTGTGGTCCCTTTCCTCTATTGATCTCCAGGAGAGATTTCCAAATTCTTCCAGAGGTACCTTCTCTCCATCTCGCTCATCCAACAGTAGGCATCAAGTCTCGGAATTTTAATTCTGTCCTCACTGTCCAGCCACAGAGTTGGGTGCTGCCTACAGAGAGCTCCCAGCATAGTAGCAAGGTCAGCCCCCCCCCCCAGACAGGGCACATTCTAAGTGTCTGAAAGCCTGAGAAAAACAATGCGAAGTTCTTCACTGTGCTCTCATCTGAGGGAAGAGCGAGCCAAAACGCGCTGCCTCTTTCCAGAAGGGCCAGGCAGAGCACTGGGCAGAGCCACAGGAAGGCAGCTTTGGGTTTAGTGTTAGGGAAGAATCTCAAGCAGCAGAGCTGCCCCGCGGCGGAGCGGGCCGCTTTAGGACAGTGGCTTTCCTATCCCTAGAAAACAAGTGGAGTTAGCTGGACTTCAGAGCATTCTAGAAACTCAGGAGCCTGTGGACGGGAGCTTCCGTAGGCCTCCGGAACATTATATGGAAAGGAACTCGCTAAATTCAAGCGAATTCAGGGACTGGGAAGAGAATTCATGCCAACCTATTTTTCTAAAAATACTGCAAATTCCTTTCTCTATTAATGAGTGCATCTGTTGCTACAGATCGCTACGCGGGGCTGTCAGAAAGCCTTGCCGAGGTGTGTATGTCAACGTGCTCCGGTGGAGCTCGAGGGATGGGAGCCCCAGGGCTCTATGGGGGTGGCTAAGCCAGCTTGGGAGAGCCCCCCTCCTTTTAACTGGGTGCGGGGAAAAGAGGGGAAATTGGATAGAAAAGATAAGGTCGGGAGGCTTCAGGCTCCTTCCTCCCTGCTAAGTGCCAGCTCTAGAAAGCATCGCTTCTCAGGAAACAAGGGACGCCGGGATCCGAAGGGGCTTCGTAGGGCATCCCTTTCTGCAATAGCCTTGACCGGGGCTCCTCCAGCTTTTTTCCAGACTTTTCCAGGGACACGATATTACTGCCTTCTGGAACAACACAAGGGAAGTTCTCGAGGTTCCCACTGAAAACAATGAGGGTTCCATAGGAGAGGAGAGGGCTGAGAGAGTATTGCCTCTTCTTCCTTCTCTAGCCACTTGCCAACCTTGTCACTTCCTCCTCCTCCAAGGCTGGGGCACTGGATGCCTTTCCCCGCTCAGTCTTCCATCACATCTCACCTGAGCTCTCCATTCCTCATTGGCTTCCTAACTTCAGTCTCTCCCCTCTTCAGGCCCGCAACACTCAACTGCCCGAAGCACAAATCTTAAATTAAACTCGTGAATTAAAATCTCTTGCTCCAACATCTACAATGGCTCCCCCACTTCTGGGATAAAACGTTTGTATATTATCTTCTCCATTAGACTGTAAACTTTCAAAAGCAGACTTGATTATTGCTGTTATTTTGCCTTTCCGGTGCCTGGCATAGAATAGATGCATAAAAAAATTCTTCTTGAAGGGACCAGTCGACAGCATGCCGAGTTTAGCCGAAGTGAGTCTCTGTAAGTCTTCCCATCCTGCCCTCTTGCCATCCCCCCCTAAAAATACCCAAGGCTGCCCCCTGGGGTAAAGCTGGATTTATTTACTCCCTTCTCCAAATGGCAGACCTCCAAATAGTAAATCGAATCATGATTGTTCAAGGTGAAAGGCATGGTGGGGTTCGGCTTGTTTTAACCCTGTCTTTCTGTGGGAGGTCACTGAGGATCCAAGTGGGAGGTAGTTTGCCTAAAGTCTCCAGAGTCAGTAGGGGAGCACCCTGGGGCCAGCGCCCTTTTCTAGGACCCCACGAAGACCCTTTTTCTTATTGACTTTGTTACCTGAAACACCGGAGGCAGGAAGGAAGACGTCTTCGAGGTCCTTTCTGAACTCAGCTCAACAAATATGTTATTCTTTCCCCTCCGAGTCCCTTTCGGTTGGATTTCTGGGATCAGTTTAGCTTTGAAAGTTTACTTCCCCGCATGATTCTGAGCAGTCAGTTATCTCTCTCTGGGCTTTGGTTTCCTCATCTATGAGATAAGGCGCTTGTCCTAGATGAGCTCCGAGATTTCCTTCAGTTCTCAGTCTCGGTCCTTGTGACCAGGCTGTCTAGACTCATCTGATTTGGGCCAGACTTGCGTGAAATCCAGGAGTCCATGTTCAGACGGGGCCGTCCGGTCCTGCCCCTCATTAGACAAACCACAGGCACCTTTGTCTGGCAGGCATGATATGTTCGCGAGGCTGTTTTGAATTTCAGAGTCGACTTGGCTCTCTTGAATATGCCTGTTTGTTTATTTATTTCATTAATTTTTAAAGTTGCCGTCTCGTCTTCTTTCTCTGGTCAGCATTCTGGTGTTGGCAACTCGAGGGAAAGAAAAAATAAAGACTTGTGAAGTAATTAGAATTTAATTTTGTGGAATTAAATCTTCGAGCAAGAAGGATCTTAGACATCATTTAACCCACCCCTCTTCCTGAGTCAGTCAATCTAGATTCGTAGACATGGGTGGGCAAGCCAACATGTTTGGCACTGGGGAGGCATAGAAGAAAAATAAGCCTTTGAGGAGATAATACTCTAATGGGGGGAAATGGTATGTTTATAATTTGCAAAGCCACAGAGAATGAAGGCAGAGAGCCAGGGAGAATCTTGAAACTGGGTTCATTTCTCCCCAGTTATGGCATCACTTCTCCAGTATGCCTGGTAAAGGATGGAGTAGATAAGTGGAGTAAGCAGGGCACACAGAATAGAGTACTGGATGGGCAGTCAGAAAGATCTGTGTGCAAATCTCCCCTCTAGCACTTACTCTCCTTGGGGCCTAAGGGAAGGCACGGTTCCTCTCTGAAGCTGTTTCCTCAACTTCAGAACGATGATGACTCCCTGTGATGATCAATTCCTTCCACAGACTTTCCACAAGGCCCAAATGGAATGACGAAGTCCCACAGACATGTCTCTCTCCTTCACTAATTTTGTTTGTGACGTTGGCCATTGTTTTTCCCTCTCTGGATTTTTTTTCTCTCTGCTCCCTCCCTTTCCCTTTTTAAAATTTAAGACAGTGGAGATGAAGGCCACACAGGTCTCCCAGATACTTTTTAGCTTAGCATTATGTGATTCTCTGAAAAAATGGGTCTTCATGCATGGATGACAGTGGCCCTTGTTGAGGGTGCATTTTTTTTGCCCCTCTCTTTGGAAAATGTAGGTCAGTTGGAAATGTCTAATCCATCCTGTAACCTCCCCCAAAGTCAAGTGTATCAAGAGAGGTCAGAAAATTTTTATTCATCAGCAGAAGATTTGGGCAACTATATGAAAAAGCTTGTGGATCCTCAGGTTGGATTAGCCCATCCAAAAAAAAGGGCTTTTTGCTGGTCCTTAAAGGATGGAGAGAGACTGGCTTTCTTGCCAAGATCGTACCACTAAGTCATTGTTTGACCCTGGACAAGTCATTTCCCATTTTCTTCAGAGGAGAAAGGCCAAATGATCTATGACATTTGTTTCTTCTAGGTTGGATCTTCTCTGACTTGTGTTCTAAGATTCCATCTGACTCATCTTTGGCATTCCTATTTGAGGGCCCTTCAGCTTTGACTGTCTGTGCTCTAGGATTCCTTCCTGGTTTCAATTCTCTGATAGCTTCATTATGGTACCACCCGGCTCTGACTATGCTTAACTTTCTTTCACTGTATGTTTGGTTTCCTGTGTTCTAAGTCCCATCCTTAATAAAGGAAGAAGGAGAAAGAGCCAAAAGAAAAAAAGAAAAGAAAATGAATAGTTTCCTAGATTTACGATGTTCTTCCTTCTGTCTTGTATTATTATTACTTCTCCTTGCATTGCTATTATCTTCAGTGCTATTTAATTATTGGTTAGTCAATAAACATTTATTAGGCTCCTGCTGTATCAGGCACTGTGCCAAGTGCTCAGGATACCAAAAGAGGCAAAAGACAGTCCCTGCCCTCGAGGAGCTCACAATCGAATTGGGGGAGCCACCAAGTGAGCACCTATGGGCAAACAAGCCACTGGAAATAAGAGGGAAAAGAGGGAAAAGCTTTCTGTAAAAGGTGAGAGTTGAGCTGGGGCTTGACAGAAGTCAGGAAGGCCAAGGGCTCTGGATGGGGTGGGGGGACAGCCAGAGAAAATGCCCAGACATGACAGATGGGTCTCGTTTGTGTAAAAGGAAGGAGGCCAGTGTCCCTCCGGGCAATGCTTAAGGTGTCAGGAGACTAGAGAGGTCGGGGAGACTGGATCCTAAAGGCCTTTGAGAACCCAACAGAGGATTTTCTGTTTGATTTTGAGGGTGCCAGGGCACCGCTGGAGTTTATCGAGTAGCTGGGTGACATGATTGGGTTCATTCTTTAATTATGATTATTTTTGACACAACACGAGCAAAGATTGTCTTACGAGTAAAATGGCAGGGCCGCTGTCTTTTGTTGACCTTTGTGGAGTCATAAACCTGAGAATTAGTTGACTGTCATTGCTGCCGTTATGCCAGCCACATACCAATGGGCCCGGAGGGTGGGCGGGGAGCTGGCAGAGCGTGCTCACCATGGCATGGCAGACCCTTCATTAATATTCACATTAGCTGAGTATCATTGACTGGCTGCCAGTTGGATGGTGTCAGAAAGTCTAATAGGAAGCATCTCCAGGCAGCCTCAAGGAGAACAATGGCTGGGTAGGCAGGTGTATTAGCAAGCAGACTGGGCTGTCATGTGGGAGCTCCCAGGACGAGGCTTCCCTAAATCAAAGAGGTCATAAATTCCCAGGCTGTGGGCACTCCCGAACAAAAGAGAGCAAACACTTTGGCAGGGCGATGAATCTCACCCCCTTTTGTTCTTTTCCTCAAACCAAACAGCAAACATGGAAATTATAAAGGCAGAGTAAACAGCAGCAGCTCTTCCCCCCTCATTAGGATAATTAATGCCAGGCAGTTGTCTGTACACTTGCAGCAAGGCATGTCTGCAGCTCCTCAACAGGGCTTGGGTTGTGCGTGATTCTTCGCAGCAAACTCCACTCCAGGTCCGAGAAAGCAACAGTCACCTCTGCTTTTTTATCCAGTGAAGCAAAATTCTTGAGTTCTCAACGAGGTGGAGAGGGACATTCTCACCTCAAGCACTAAGTTTATGAGAGAGAGAGAGAGAGAGAGAGAGAGAGAGAGAGAGAGAGAGAGAGAGAGAGAGAGAGAGAGAGAGAGAGGCAGGGAGACAGAGAGAGAGTCTTTGTATAACTTTTAGGCTGGGATTGAATTTTGGTACCCGATCTTCTCATTCTGTAAAGGAGGAAATGGAGGCCCCTGAGGGGCAAGGGCCCAAGGTAAGACGCTTTGTTATTATCAGACATGGGCCTTAACTCAGATCTTGTATCTACCAGTGCTGTGGTCTTCGTATTTTACCTCCCCATCCCCAAGGAGTGAACTTTCTCCTCTTATAGGTGAGGCAATTGAAGCAGCAGTCTGCCCCTGGGCCTTCCTCCTTTGGTTTTGGGTCCCTTGGACATTTGGGGTTTCAGCTTCCTTAACTGTAAAATGGGGATAAATCCCTTTAATATTCACCTCTGAACGTGGTTGTGAGAAAAAGATGGCAATGCCAATAATTGCTTTGGAAACCTATCATTAAAAATACCCATCATGGTTAGCAGGTGTGGTCATGAGTCAGTCACTTTAGTTCTGAACCTCAGTTTCCTTATCTGTAAAATAGAAGATCTAAGGGATCTACCTCCCAGAAGTGTTGTGGGAAAAGCCCAGCTTATAGAAAAGAAATTACAAAATTTAGGCTGTCGTCATGGATTATATTACTGGAGCTTGGGGAAAACTAAAGGCCATCTAGTCACACCCCATTATTTTATGAGTAAGGAAACCAAGGACCAGAGGGGTTGGTCAAGGTCGGACTAGCAGTGGGAAGTCAGCGTATCATTGGAAATAAGGTTCTTTGACTCTGATCCACATCTCTTTCCACTGCACCATACTGTCATTGTCTTTTGGGGGCATCATCTGTTGCAAAACTAATTTGTTAGATTATGGAGTGCCGGGCCTGGAGTCAGGAAGACTCATCTTTCCAAGTTCAAATCTGACTACAGAAACTCACTAGGCAAGTCACTTAACTCTGTTTCCTCATCTGTCAAATGAGCCGGAGAAGGAAGAGGCAAACCACTCCAGTATCTTTGTCAAGAAAATGCCAAATGGGGCCATGAACAGTGAGATGTGACTGAACAGGATTGAAGAACAATACCAATTTCTTAGCGATTGATATACTTTCAGGTGAGGAATCGTTGACCAAAGACAGGGAATATCCTGTCCACAAGAGCTGGGGACAGGGCATGCTTGGAGGACGCTTGAGTCCTCACCTCTATAATAATCCCTGCAGGTCAATCTTTCCTGATTCTAGTGGAGTCTTGCTTGTGACCCATTGCCCCCATCAACGTCCCTAAGCAGTTTCTTATGAAACGGTGGCTATACGATGGAGCCAACTGTCTGGTGGCCATGTTATTAGACAGCATGTTTTGGGTTAGAGCCCATTCCAGGCTCATTACCCAGACCCACTGAGGCCCATGCTTACTCAATATAAGCTGGTGAAATCTCTGTGCCAGGGAAGCAGGTAATTAGTTACTGTCTTCCTAGACGGTAATCGTTACAATGGATATCTGCTAGGCCAAAGCTTGGAGAAAAAGCATGGTTTTTATCAAACCGTGGGATGCTATTTCTTGTTTTCCAACTTTTTCCTTTGAACATATTTCAAGATGACTTCATCTTCCAAGTGCTTTACAAATACCAGTTATTGTTTGGAAGTTCGGTTGGCATAGAATACGGGCAGCTTTGAATTCAAGGCAAAGAACTTGGGATTGAAAATGATAGGAATATGGGAGCCACGGTGGGGACTAGAGATATGTTTGCTGTTATACCAGACTATCGTTGAAGCAGTTACCAAGGCACGAGGGTAGGGATTCCAAGGGATTCTTGTTAGAGATGTAATGCCTTGCAAAATCAAGTTATTCATTAAAAACTAACTTTGTGCCACATAAAGATGGCAAGCAACACATTCGGTGTACGTCCAGAGTTGTTGGCCAACAAAGATATGAAGTAGATGGGAAAAAGAAGAGAAGCAAAATAAATTTTTCAGATGTGTGTGTAAGAAAGAGGGCCGTGACAGTGATAATGATGTATGTGAAATATGGATGAGAGACAGTTTAGAATGGGGCCAAGAGGAGCCCAGGACACCCTTTCTTTCAGGCCTTTGAGGCTGGCTTTTGTGAATTGAATGTGGAGCTGCCATGATTAACCAATAGGGCCCATTGATTAAGAAAGGCAGGAAAATGTTATGTGGATGTAGATAAGGGTACATCAATGGGTCTTAGGATGGACTTTGACAATCCTGGTGTACTAAGTCATGGAAAACTCCTCAAAGGCATACAACTGTCTGCACCTCCCTGCTTCACGGTAGCAGACTTGGTGTGATTGGAGGAATGGGAGCCGAGCCATGTCTCTTTGATGGCAGGTAGTGAAGCCATGGACCTGGGTGCCCCGAGCCTTGAGCAGGGGCTGTTTGGTTCGTCTTTTTCTTCCCCGGATTCATCCCAGGGCTTAGAACTTAGTAGGTGCTCGATAAATGCTTGTGGATGGGTTCTGAAGGTAACAACCTTGAGATACTGAGCTCTCACTGCATAGCCTTCTGATTCTTCTTGTGCACAAGACATCTCGTAGCATGGTCTGATGCCCGAGATGCTTTACGCAAAGACTCAAACAAAAGAGGGCACGTAGGCTCGTTGCCTTGCCAGTAGGGATCGTTGCCCCCTTTGTACTTGTATCCCTGCACCTGAAATGCTCCTTGGCACATAGTAGGCACTTCAGAAATCCTGGCTAATTGATTTATCACAGATTCCTGAGAGCTGCTCTGCTCTGCCCTGCCCGCAGTGGACTCTTGACAGTACGTTTGGGTTAATATCCATAGGGAGAGGATGATTTTGGCAGCACCGGTATAGAGACTCCCTTTTTCCTCTTTTAAGCTTCTCCCTGCAGACAGCTTCAGAAGGGGAGAAAGACTGGTCACCTCATTAAGCCTATGGGCAGCAGCTGGTGTCTTCTTGCCCCTACAGTTCTCCTGCCCTGCTTCCCTTGTTGTGGAAAAAAAAAATCACGGTTTGATCATCTGTTTCTAGTGTAGGTCTTTGTTTTCCCTTCTCTCAATTCTCTCTGCTTTATGTTGAGAGAGAACATCCTTTGGGATAATAGGATTACCCGGCTAACAGGTTCAGAGGTATCCGTGGCCACAATAAGAACACAACCTCCCCCCCATTCTGTACCACAAAGGCTAGATGAGAGGGAGCACTCGTTGGGGCTGCTCCACCCTCCTGAAAAACCCTTCATGAGTACCTGGATCCCAGAATCCTTTCGCCTTGCCTTGCATGAAAAAGGCATCTGATCCTAGGAAACTAGAGCTTCAGGCCATCTAGCCTAGTTTGCTCATTTCCTGGACAAGGAAACTGAGACAACAACGATGATGATGATGATGATGATGATGATGATGATGATGATGATGATGATGATGATGGTATTTATATTGCACTTTCCACGTTATCGTTCTTTTTTCAAAACTCTTATTTTCTGTCTTAGAGTAATTATTGTGTGTTGGTTCCAAGATGGAAGAGTGATACCGGCTAGGAGAGCAACTGGGGGTTCAAGCCAAATTCAACACTTTTGATACTATCATCATGCTGGTTCTGTTGCTACTACATCTTAAATCTCATGACTGAAAAAGATTTTGTAGCCCCCTCCCCAAGGTGCTTGAATTGCAAAGGGGTTAACAAGGGCAGGAGGCCCAGAGAGAGACACCAGTCATGGCCAGAACTGAGACCTTTGGCTCATTGTGTCAGTTCGAAGGGATCTGCCTGTGTTTTTGACATAGAATCAGGAAATGGCTGCTGATGGGGTGGATGTTGGTCATTTCCCATGCTTGGGCCAAACCTCTGGACTCCCATATCAGGGTCAATGTCCCCAAAAGGCAGTCCAGCTTCTGGATGGAACGGCCACCTTCCTAAAAGGTGTTGGTTCTTATTTCTATCTTTGAAACTTGGGACAAGATCTCTCATGTAAATAGCAATTTGTCTTTCTGTAGCATCTCTAGGATTGGGAAAATATGTGTTTTCCTCTTAGCAAATCTGGTAGGAAAAGAGCATGAAAAGCCTAATCCTGGGGGCAGCTGGGTATTTCAGTGGATGGAGAGTCAGGCCTAGAGACAAGAGGTCACAGGTTCAAGTCCGGCCTCAGACACTTCCCAGCTGTGTGACCCTGGGCAAGTCACTTGACCCCCATTGCCCACCCTGACCACTCTTCCACCAAGGAGCCAATACACAGAAGTTAAGGGTTTAAAAAAAATTAAAAAAAAAAAAAGCCTAATCCCCACTTCACAGATGAGAGAATTGAGGATTGGGGTGTTAAGACACATACCCATTAGTAAACACATAGAGTCACAGACTCCAAATTTAGGGCTCTTTCCCAACCATACTTCACTTCATCTTTGGGGCCAGGGAGGGAAAAGTTGAAGTGAAGTCCCAAGCCAAGCCCACAAAGGCCTCTTAAATTTTCATTATACTTCAACACAACCTCTGCTTCTGCATAAGGGACATTCTCTATATATCCAGATCAGAGACGATCTCTTTCTTACCTTAGCATCTGATTAAGAGAAGGTCCCTCTCTTACTTATCTGCCAGGCTTCTCAGCATACCTGAGCAGAAATTTAATTCTTACTCTCCCAAGCAAGAACCCAACTGCTTGTTGGACATATCAAACTGTTTATTCTACTGGCTTCTCATGTTCACTATGTCCTAAAAGGAATCCTTTTTCTCCTCTGACTCCCCTAAAGCTATGCTCTCTCTGAATTTCTCCATTATTGTCAGACCGACCTTCCCATCTCCCAGGTTGGCAGCCTTGGTATCACTCATGATGCCTCATTGTCACTCATCCCACATATCTGATCCATTGCCAAATTTTGTTTTCACCCCTATAAAACCTGTTGCATCTGTCTCTTTCTCTCTGCTTACATGGCCATGACCCTAGTTTGGGTCTTCATCTAATAATAGTAATTGTAATAATTGATAACTAATAATAACTGGCATTTCCTAAAACACCCACTATGTTCCAGGCACTGTGCTAAGCATTTTACAAATATTATCTAATTCAATCCTCATGACAGCCCAGAGAGGTAGCTCACCACTTTCCTGAACTGTTGTAATAACATCCTCCTTGATTTCCCCTACTTCAGATCTCTTCCCACTTTAATCCATTGTTTCCATCCTTTCTCCAGCTTCCAAACTGATTTTCCCAAGCCCTAGGTCTGCCCATATCATCTCTTGGTTCAATCAGTCCCCCTGGCTTCCTGTTCTCTCTAGGGCCACACTCACTTCTCTGCTTGGCATTTACTACCTGGCTTTAGTCGACATTTCTGTTCTTTCACATTAGTCCTTTCCTACACTCTATAGGCTGGCTCAACTGGCTTTTCTGCTCTTCCTCAAATGCAGTCTTCTATCTCCTTTCTCCAGGCATTTGCTGTGGCTGTCTGTGCCTTATGTCCAGAACTCACTTGGACCTTTTCTCCTCCTCTTAGAATCTTCTAGATCCTTAAATGTGATGCTCAATCACTTCCTTATATATAAAACCTTTGCTGGCTGCCCTCCCTCTTTTGGTTTTCTTCTCCGCTCCCTCCCTGCTAATTTTCTTTATGATTTATGTGTCTAATGTGTACTTGGTTATGTCAATGTGCATTTTCACGTATCTTGCATATATTATTTATGTCCCCGTTCTTTTCCTCCAGAGAACTCATTCTGCTGGAGGGCAGGGACTGGTCCACTTGCCTTTGTATCTCTGGTATCTGGCATTATGGCATGGAAGGCCAGACCCTTTCTAGAACAATCACTTCCCAGGTAAAATTCGTTGGTCCAAGGGCAGCGGTCTCAATGAGACTCAGAGCAGGGCTCAGCTTTCTTTCTATTTCCTAGTAACTTCTAATAAGGAAGAGGATTGCCGGAATATAATTTAGTCCTGAATGCTGTGGAGATGGTCCATGATGTCAGGTCTCTCTTAAGGAAGCCTTCATGAAAAAAGGGATGGGCGATGAGGCACACAAGCATGGGTCAAACTAACACCCAGCCAGCAGCCTGGCTCCTTGTGTACTCTGAGTCTTTTCTAGGGTGTTAAATTTGGGGGGCCATGACTTCTTCCTCTTGAGATATTCTTGGACTGCTTTCTAGGCTGCATTCAGCCTCTGTGTCTCACACACACACACACACACACACACACACACACACACACACACACACGCCCTTGGGAAATAGGAAAATATTATCGTCTCCATTATCTAAATGAGGGCACTTGACACAGAGAGATGTGATGCCCCTAGGCCACATATCAAGATAGTAGCAGGGTTGAGATGAAATTAGTATGTCCTGATTCCTAGTGTTATTCCAAGGGATTCAGAGGGGCCACTGAGTTCTTGAGAGGTGAACTGCTGAGGGGCTTTCACCGCAGGTCAATGATACTCTGATGGAATTGCTTAGCCCACCTCCAAGGTAACGCCATCTCTGATGACACATTTTACAGTAATAAATTAATACAAGATACATAGACACACAGCAGTATAGTTTAATATAATATGATACTAAGTAATTTCACCTTAAGAGTATTCACAATGCGGGCAGGAGATCCAAGAGAGTCCCATCAATCATCCGTGAAACCTTTATTAAGCACCTACTGTATGAGTCACCGGGCTAATTAGGTGCTGGAGATTCCAAAGTAGAAGAGACACGACCTGGAGGAGCTTACAATCTAGTGGGGGCCACGATAGGTAAACAACCGTGTGCAAAACAAGTTGTAGACAGAATAAGTTGAAAATGGTCCACAGAGGGAAACGGTCGACATTAAGGAGGATCAGGAAAGGCTTCCTGTAGAAAAAGGCTTTTGTGCTGTGCTCAGAAGGAAGCGAGGGATTGGGAGAGGGAGAGGTGAGAAGGGTGGGAGAGCCTGATAGGTGTCGTCGGGGAGAGAGTGTGCAAAATGCGGAAAATGTAATACAAATGGTAGGAATTTATTCTTGCTCTCAGGGCTGCTTTTATTGATCTTTCCTCCTGTCTCTTTTGTTAGTTTATTATTAATAAAACCTTCATAAATATAATATTTAGTATTTCACATATTCATTTTAATCTTCACATAAGAGAGACATCATATTAATGGCTTAGGGCCCATTGGAGAATCCATTTTTTATTTATTTTTATTTATTTATTTGGGGGTGCACATTTATAGCTTTTTTTTTTTTTTAAACTCTTACCTTCAGTCTTGGAGTCAATACTGTGCATTGGCTCCAAGGCAGAAGAGTGGTCAGGGTAGGCAATGGGGGTCAAGTGACTTGCCCAGGGTCACACAGCTGGGAAGTGTCTGAGGTCAGATTTGAACCTAGGACCTCCGGTCTCTAGGCCTGGCTCTCAATACACTGACTACCCAGCTGCCCCCTATAGCTTTTCTTGAAAACAGTCCCCTAAGGCATATGGGATTGGGATAGGTATCTGTGGAGGGCGTGGCCACATGAATGAAATCCATTTATACCATTGATAATCTAAAATCAGATTATTATTTTGGTTGTTACTGTTCTTCTTTGCCCCTTGGGAAGTAATGTGACTTGTCAGGTTAGTGAGTCAGCAAGGGAGAACAGTGCTGTTGGGCCATTTGTTTTGGGCACAAAATTTCATATTAAGTTGACCTTTTCTTAACTTAAAAACAACAATGCAGGACAGGGGGCTGTGACAGAAGAAAAATACTGAGAAATTTCCCTGCCCTTCCATGGTACCTGTTGGGTTTTCTGGTGGTAAGGAAGGGGTAGGTTGGCCCTAGAGCTCTATTTATTTTTCAAAATCTATTTGGAAGCTGGGGTAGAAGGAAGGGCTTGGGACTGCCAAGAGCTATTTAGTGTGAGTGTGGATTCTGCTCTCCCACGTCCTCCCCCCAAAAGGAGGCATTTGGGGAAAATTCTCTCTTTGCTAGATCTTGTTAGTGTCCTGGGTTTCCTCAGCAATGAAAAGGTTAGAAGAGGAATTAAATCCAGTTCCACAGACAATTATTAAGCACTGCCTACCGACAAGGGTGAGCACTGAGCTCTCTAGTTGTTTTAACAATTTGAGTCACGCATATAGGTACTTGGGACATTGATACAGTGGATGGAGAGTGATCTTGAGAATGGAGAGGTTGGCCTAATTTTGAGGCCAGCCACTTGATGTATCTTGGCTAAGCGACCCCGGCCAAGGCACTAAACCTCATCTCTTCCATGTTGTTCCACCTTTTCCTCTTTTCCTCTGAGATTATCTCCATTTTGCCTGTCTCTGTAACTTGTTTGTATACTGGTTCCTTCCCTAGACTGTAAGCTCCTAGAGAGCAGGGAATAGCTTTTACCTTTCCTTGTAGCCCTCGAACTGATTATAAATGCATGTCTAATAGTAAATGCACAAATGCTTAATACATGTTTATTAATTGAGAAAATCTCTCAGAGCATCCCCCAGTGCTTCCATGGATGCTTATAGAGATGGAGAAGATATGGAGTGATGCTGGGCTCTACAGTCATGAATATGTGTGTGGAATGGACCTTTTCTCAAGGTTCCGGATAGTTTGTAGAATGCTGGAGATGGAAGGGATGTTCAAACTCTCATGGACTTTTAGGATGCTGAATTCATAATATCAGAGATAAAAAGACTATACAAATATAGAATAAAGAATGCCAGAGTTGGAAGGGGCGTTATTACTACTAGTTGGTGTGTTCCAAAATAGAATAGAGAGCTTCAAAGCTAGGAAGTACTAGCATCTTAATAAACAATGATGGGGGGCAGGGAGGTCCCTAGAACACAGAATTCTGAGCATCAGAGCTCAGATTTTAGAGCCAGAAGGACCCTCAAATAACCCCTAGCCTAATGACCTCACTTTTCAGATGGAAAAAGCTCAGGCCTTCAAGAGAGGTTCACTTGATTGATGATACACAGTTAGCTAGAACAGAGCCAGGATTAGACATAAACAAATCCTCATTTTCTCTTCTCCTCCCCCGTTTCTCAAACCCTGTACCAATTTATGAGAGTTTGTCCTTGGTAATCCCCAGTTGTGCACAAGATAAGTGACAAGTCATTTTTGTCATGGCACGTATTCTGAATTTAAGACAATTTTTCCTTTGTTAGAATCAAAAGGCTTATCAAAGATTCTTATCCAAAGACTGCCCAGATGAGGCCCTGACTTCATTCATATGGAGGACTTCCCTCACCGCTGGGCCACTCTTTTCAAATTCCTCCTAGGCTCCGGTAGGGATTGGGCTCAAAGTGAAGGGAGTGGTCTTCCTCTGATGTTTTCTGAATTGACATTACCATGTTTGGGGAAAGTCCTTCTGGCAGCTCCTGGCTTTTCAGGATGGAGAGTAGATTTTCAGAGAATGGACTATAAAGTGAATCAACTGATACTTTCCCTTTGACTTCTGCTGCATAACCAGAAAGAGCTGGGTGTGCCTAGAGATTCTGTTTAACCTCAGGATTTGTTTACAGCTAAGCCAGGATGTGGCAAGATGACTGTCCTTGGATCAGTAGACAGGAATTCGGATCCAGGTTTTGGCATTTCCATGCCATTTAACCTTGAGCAAATCGTTTGGCTATTCTGAGCCTCGATTTTGTCATCTGTGTAATGAGGGATAACAATACTAATATTTCATGGGGTGGTTTCATAGAAGACCATTTGTAAACGTCAAAACACCTTAGAAATGAGTTATAATCTAGAAAAAATGATTGTCACAGAAACTTGATTCTCTTTACACTAAACGCAGAGTACTGCGGAAACGTGTTTTGTCTGGTCCTTTAGAGATCACTGTATTAGTTATCAGATCATTAACCTGGCTCATAACTCCTCTGGCAATACCCCCACCAACATTTTTATTTTTAAGTTGTATTGACTTTTTATTTTTACACTAGTTTTCTTTTCCTGAAATAACTCATCTCTTGAGCCGCCTTTTCTCACAAAGAAAAATGCTTTACCCAGGTAGTCATCCCCTTTGCAATGACCTGTACTTGTGATCCCTAGACTGAGTGTCACAATCCATTCTGCCTTCTCTGGGACAGAAATGAGTCATTGCCAGAACCCGCTTTCCCTCCTTTTTAGTTTTTTAGTTTGCACTATTGTAATCTTTCTCAATAGGGTGCTTTTACTCTTACTTACATCAAACCACATCAGTGCATGTTAGTCTTCCCATGTTTCCTTTCCTTTTAGTTATTTTTTTATTGCTTCTAAAAGTGTATATCCATAAATAGAAATATGTGAGTGTCCATTAAGAGAGGTGTGTGTGTGTGTGTGTGTGTATGAGAGAGAGAGAGAGAGAGAGAGAGAGAGAGAGAGAGAGAGAGAGAGAGAGAGACTGAGTCACTAGACTTGAAGTCAGTTTTGGGTTCAAATCTTCCGTTAGATGCTTTCCAGCAGTGCAATCTTCGGTAATTCTCATAACCCCTTTGGTCCTCCATTTGGACTTGATGGTTTGGCCAGCACTCGATCTCAGATCCAATGATCCCTTAGTCTTTGGAGATGGAGAGGAAGGCTTGCTGCATTTTCAATGGATCCTCAGTGAAGGGCTTATGGGAAAACTTAGGTTTTGTACGGCTTATGACATTCCCCAGAGTATGGGGTGGCTCCAGCTAGGAGGTCACAGAGCAACTGAAAACTGGAGAGGGGCCCTAAAGGGGCCAGTCATGGCAGCTTCCTGATCCTTGCAAGTTGACTTGACTTGGGATCCAGCTCATGCTGTGCAGCCACCAGAGGGAGTTTGATTCTGAGTGGTTTGGCTTCTATTCTTAGGGCTCCTACAAGGACTAGTTCACTGCAGCAAATACAGCCATTATTCTCTTTTTCATTATAGTCCCTTCTGCCTGCTCTTATCCAGATTAAATAAGCCCAGCTCCATTCTCTAGCTCATCTTTAAAAGCATTTATGAAGCGGCTATCTGCACAGAGACCTTTAACCACGGGGCCTCGGAAACTTGGTTAAACGTTGGGCAGAGCATTGGCCTCCTACCTCTGCGGCTTTTATCTGCCTTTGGACCTTCTCATCCCCATTTTCGAAATCTGCTAATTGAAATGGAGTGGGTCACATGAACAGGAGGAGGGCAAACCTTTGGGCTGTGGGCAGAGAGAGAGAGTGAGCTCTAATGGAATTGGCCCTAGGCTCCCCAAGTCAGCAGAGGCAAGTTCGCATCCTGGGACTGCCACTTAGTGGCCATGTACCTTTGCTATGGGATGACCTCCCTCCGAGCCTCATTTCTCCATCGGTAAGATATGTGGCATTAGCTGCCGTATCCCTGTCCCAGGGTTCTTGTGAGGGTCGGAAGAGGTCACGGATATTCAAACTTCCCTGAAAAGTTGTTTTTTTTTTTTAAATAGGAGAGTAAGCATGACATAAATCTCAAATTGCATGTATTTATTTTAACTTAACCAATTAAAATGTCTGACTTTCTACTTCTGTCTGATAATGGATACTGGTCTAGTTCAGCTGATTTTTTATGCCATAAATGAATCCAATGCACATTATCTTTCCAGATTTGAGGTTTGTAGAAACCTCTGAAGCACGGCTAAGTGGCCCAATGTTGCTGGACCCGAAGTCCACAATACTCAGCTTCATGATTTCAACTCCAGCCTCAGATGTTAATTAGCTACTTAACTCTTTGCCTCAGTTTCCTCTTTTATAAAATAAATTGGTGCAGGAAATGGCAAACCGCTGCCGTATCTCTGCCAAGAAAACTCCAAATGGGGTCACAAAGAGTCAGTCAAAAGGACTGAAATGACTGAGCATAATGCTTAACAACCACAACAGCAAAGGGTCCTCAGAGATTATTTTTAAGATGAGGAAACTGAGACCCAAGAATTGATGGGATTTTTCCAGGGTCACACAGGAAGTAATTGACAGAAGCAGGGTGCGGAAATCGACTTCCCGTGCCTCTTTCAGACCCACTTCTGGAATGATGATCTGAATATCTTTCACAAATTTATAGAGCTGGAAAAGTTTTGGGGATCATCTAATTCCGTACTCTGTTACATATAAGCCACTTGGATTAGAGGGAAGAAACGGGACTTGCCCAAGGTCACAGAGCAATTCATTTGCAGAGGCAGAATTAGAACCCAAGTTGAGACCATTGACTCATAGAGTTGGAACCACTTTCCAAGATCATCAAGACTTGAATCATCACTGAGTAGGATTTTTCTCGGCACCAATGGATCTTTGAGCTTCCCGTCTTATTTTATACCCCTTCTACTCTGATAATTCCAAGATCAATATGGAACCACAGGCAACCATTTGGAGGGATTAATGGTTAAAGAAATTTCACCTTACCTATGCCTCTTAGAAAGATGGATATCCTTTCAGACTGCCTAGTCTTTAGCACTCAGGAAGTGAAGGATGGAAGGAATGTCAATTCAGAAGAGTTAGCATCTGCTCAAGGAAGACATGAATTCTCAAACCATTAATTTCTGAAGGTGTAAACATCCCCCGCCCCAGCTCTTTGGATGCCACATTTGGCAAGCCCATCTGTTTGGTTCTGTGTGTCTATAATCAGTCTGTCTGAGTGCAGGTATCAAGTGTCCATGAGGACATGAGCACAGACTCCCTTTTGTCAGTTATCTCCTCTATCTCCTGGCAGAGGCCCAGGCTCACAGAAGAAAGGCATTCTGGATTGTAAACTCCATGAGGGTCTAAGACAGTGGCTCAAAGCCACTACCACTATTAGCTGACATCTATATAAACATCAAGATTTTCAGAGCAGTTTAAATACATTGATTGTTTAATTTGCTTATCTAATGGCCTAGTGAGGCAGGTGCTATTAATAGGCTCATTGTACAGACGAGGAAACTGAGGCTGAGGCTTAGTGAGAGGTTAAGCAACTTTCCTTGGGTCATTAAGCTAGCAAGTGTCTAGAGTGGAATTGAAATGGATATCTTCTTAGTGCTAAGCTGAGCACTCTAGTCTTGTGTAAAATTATTTTACTAGAGATGGATATCTTTCTATAGACTTATTCCTTAACATATAGAAACATCTTGGTGTACAATGTACAAAGAACACAAAATGATTATTAGATATTTAGATGAAATATGAATGTATGATACAAATAATTTTAAGCTCTCTTCATTATAAAATACTGTACATTATTTCAGTAACTCTTCTTCCTCTCCATCCTCTTTCTACTCCTACTCCTTTTTATTAAGTACATAATGGATGTTTTCTTAAAATATGCTTTTATTGATCTTTTGTTTTTATATCATATACATTTCCCATTGCATGCTTCCTCAAAGAGCCATCCCCTAAAAGAAAGAATGAAAAAGCAAGAAAACATTTTAGCAAAACTAATCAGTGTCTTAAAAAAAAAAAAAAAAAAAAAAAAAAAAAAGTTTAACCTTATCTGTAGGGTTTTACACCTCTGGTCTTCTATTTCTACCAAGACAGAAAGCAGACAGAATTTGTGAACTAACAGCAGTCATAACTTCACATCATTTGGTTTAATTCGTTTTGTGGTAATAATTTCCATTCACATAGTTGTAGTTATTGTGCATATTTTATTGTTCTGCTTATGGCACTTTGCATCAGTTCATATTAATAAGTCTTCCCATTTTTCTCTGTAATTATTATATCCACCATTTTCTACAGCACAATAATAGTAGAATACATTCCTGTACCACAATTTCTCTAAACTTTACCCAGTTAATGGGTGTCTTTTATTTCCAGTTCTTTCTGCTACAAAAGAAAATATTGCTATGACTATTTTCTTGAATATTATTGCTTTATTTCTTATCAAAGACTTCTTTGGGGATACATGCCTTGAAGCACATGTCTCTGTGTCAAATAGAATAAGTGCTTCAGTCACTTTATTTTTGTAATTCCAAATAGCTTTCCAGAATAATTTGACCAATTTGCAGCTCCGGCCAACAATTGATTAGGGTGCTTGTCTTTCCCCAGATTCTCCAACATTGAGTATTTCTATCTTTACAAGTTTTCTGGGCATGAGGTAAAACCTCAGTGTTGTTTTGATTTGCTTTTGTGTTATGATGAGTAAATTGTAGCATTCTGTCAGTAGTTAACACGACTTCTTTTCAGAACTGCTTTGACTATATTCTTTTGGTCTTTCTATAACTTCTGTAGCAAGCTGTTTCAATTATCTTATTGTTGTTGCTGCCAAATTACATCATTGTAGTCTTTATGTATGATGTTTTCCTAATTCTGATTATTTTACTTTGAATCTGTTCATATATATCTTTCTATTCTTCTCTTCATCATTTTGTCTTATAAAACATATCGCTATTTTAAATTATTTTTTCTAGTTAACAAGCATTTATTTTCCCTCCATATCCCTCTCCTTGGGAAGGAAAAAAAAAAGAAAAGAAAAACAAAACCCTTATAACGAATATGCATTGTTAAGCAAAATAAATTCTCATACTGGCATATCTAAAAATAAATAGCCCTATAATATTCTGTGACATTTATGTACCACAATTTGCTCAGCTATTCCCTACTTGATGGGTATGCACTTTGTTTCCAGTTCTTTGCTTCTTCAAAATGTGCTGCTGTGAATATTTTGGTGTATGAGATTCTTTCGTTTTTATCAGCAAACCTACTAGAATATATATATGTATACACATATATATATATATATTCTAGTTGGATATATATCACCTAACAGAGGAATCTCTGGGTCAAAGGGAATGGATATTTCTGTTCAATTTATTTTATAATACTTGTACCAATTGACTGCTCCATTAATAATGAATTAATGTGCTGATAATTCTACAACCCTTCCTTCTTTGACAAATTGCTCAGAATTTAGTTGTGATGGTTTTTGTTGGCGTTTCCATGTCGTGACAGATGTTAGATGAATTTCAAATTTAGTTTTGAATTCAATTCCATAAAAATATTTTTGACTTGATATGACCTAATCATAACCACTCCCTTTCCCCAAACCAAACCAAAATAAATCAGCAGAGTTGGATTCAGGCAAAATGAGGAGACAAAGTATTATATGGCTTTAGTACAGAAAAAAAAAAGATTATTGAGTGTCAGAGATGTTAACAGACTTAGAATAATATGTGATGGGCAGTGTCTGACTATTTGAGACTAGCCTTCTGGAGAAGGGATAGGTTCAAGATGAGTTTGGAAGGAGCAGCTGTGGAAAATGTGCAAGCAAAGAAGGTTGCCTATTTTCAGTGCAAGAGTCACAGGGATAGTGTGAGCATCAAATTCTAGTGCATTGTGCACAACCATCATTTCTTGCCCTAACATGTTCTTAATTTGGTTGGTTATCCAGAAAAATGATGGTGTTTTGAACTGAGGTCAACTATTGCATATTTAATACAATCCACAGATATTTATTTAGTGCTTACTAAATTCTAGGGATGGGTTTACTTGTTTTAATCTCCAACCCATGGGAATGCAAAAATGGAGGGTTCAATATTACTGACTTGTCCTCACTGAGCATTTTTATGAACTGACTTAAATTACCCTTTATTATTAATAAGATAAAGTGATAGAAATGATCTAGTTTAAGAGACAGCATGCAGCAGTAGAGAGAGCTCTGGGTTTGGAATCAGAGGGCTTGTGTTCCAATCCTAATTCTGTAACCGACTAACTGCATGTTGTTGCTTAGTTGCTTTTAAGACATGTCTGACTTTTCAGACCTGTTTGAGGATTTTTTGATAGAAATATTGGAGTGGTTTGATATTTCTTTCTTCAGGTCATTTTACAGATGAGAAAACTGAGGCAAACAGAGTTAAGTGACTTACACAAGGTTACACAGCTAGAAAATGTCTGAGACCAGTTTGAACTTGGGAAGATTAACCTTCCTAACTTCAGGTCCCCTCTCTCCACTGTGCCACCTAGATGCTCTGACTGGTTGTGTAACCTTGAACAAGTTTTTTAACTTCTCTAGGCCTCAGCTGGCTTACATGTATCTCTCTTGAGGTAGCAGGACAAGAGGGTAGGTCTCTGAGGTTCCTTCTTACTCTACATCTATGAACTTGATATCCTTTGAAGAGATGAGCTGTGAGACTGCCTTGCTTTCTCAGCATAACTAGGCAGTTTGGGAAGGGAAAGATTCAAGAATGAGTTATTGTGGAGTAGAGTATTGAGTTAACAGGGGATCAGGAATTCAGAGTGTTTTATAGCTTAACATCCTCTAATCTAATAATGGGTCTGACCCCAAAGTGTTTGAGAAATAGAATAGTTTGTCCAAACAGATCTCACCACCCTATTACCTGCCCTAGTCCCCTATCTTTCTGCCTTAGGATCCTAGAGTCATAGATTTGATACTAGAAGGGATCATAGAGGTCATGGAGTCCAACTCTCTCATATTTCGAATTAGGAATCCAAGACTATTAGACTTTTTAATCCCTATCCTATTGGACCTACTCTACTCTTTCCATCAGCTCAATGCCTATATTTCCTTCCAGGTTAAGCTTAATAATCTCTTTCTCCAAAAAGTCTTCCCTAACAGAATCTCTATTTTGTTTTTTTGACTAAAGTTGCCTTCTAGCCTTAAGGTTCTTATAAGCCGATAATAAGCTTCTGAGAACTACAGGATGTCAAAACTGGAGGGGATCGGGGCAGCTGGAGAGCTCGGTGGATTGAGAGTCAGGCCTAGAGGCAGGAGGTCCTTGGTTCAAATCCAGCCTCAGACACTTCCCAGCTGTGTGACCCTGGGCAAGTCACTTGACCCTCATTGCCTACCCTTTCCACTCTTCCACCTAGGAACCAATACACAGAAGTTAAGGGTTAAAAAACAAGAACAAAAACAAAAATCTGGAAGGGACCTTAGAGCATAAGACACACATGATGAGAGCAAATCATTATGAGCATGACCATAAGAGGTTAAATTCCTTATTTTAAATGTAAAGAAACTAAGGCCTAGAGGTAAAAATGGTTGTACCTGTAAGGATTAAATTTAGGGTTTAACTAAATAATGAGAGTCCTAGAGTAATGTTGTGATCACCGATTTAAAAATATTATAGCTCAAGTCAAAATGACTTTTAATAGTTTTACTTACAAAGAGATGGAAAGAGTGAAAGTAGAGAAATATATAAGAAGACAGCATGGAAAATGTCTAGCCTATCACACTAAATGTTGCTCTAGTGCCCAGCTAAGCCTAGCAGAGCTTGTTAACCCTCATCTGGGAAGACCTGGTGGTAAATTAAACAGAGGTTCCACCCATGTGGCCTCCTCCAAGAGGAGAAGAGAGGCCTCTCTGGAACCAATCTCTCCAGAAGCTAGGAAAGGAAGACCAGCTTCTCACTCACCAGGAGAAGATCCAAAAGGAGTCTTCCCAGAAGCAGTTCAAGAGCCAAAGTCCCAGGAGAAGATCCAAGCTGAAGATCCTAGAAGTAGTCCCAGCCAAAGCTCAAAGGAGAAGTCCCAAGCCATCTCCTAGAGGCAAGTCACCAACCGTAGATCCTTTGGACAGGAAGTCCAGGACTTGTATAGTTCTTTTTCCACATCACTTCCTGTCCCTTCCTCTCTTCATAAGGGCCAATCACAGCTTCTAAATTGCTTAGCACTGCCCCCAGGGGGTGGAGGATAGTGTCTATGGGGTCCACCTCTCATTCTCTGAACGTGTAAAGTCTTTTTTTTTTTTTTTAAACCCTTACCTTCCATCTTGGAGTCAATAATACTGTGTATTGACTCCAAGGCAGAAGAATGGTAAGGGTAGCCCCTGGGGGTCAAGGGACTTGCCCAGGGTCACACAGCTGGGAAGTGTCTGAGGCCGAATTTGAACCTAGGACCTCCCATCTCTAGCCCTGACTCTCAATCCACTGAGCTACCCAGCTGCCCCCTGAAGATATAAACTGTTATCAAAGGTTTTACAAGTTTCTGACTGATTGAGTTAAAAGGGTAGAGCTTTCTAAGTAAGTAACTGTGAACTCCCTTACTTAGTATTAAGTAGGGGTGTTTTTAAGTTTTTAGGGTTGATTAATTTAAAATAGACAAAGATAATAAAGAATTCCCTTTCACAAGCCTAAAGCCACACATTATGCTAGCCTCAGAACTAGGCCTTGAACCCATGCCCTCTGACATGGGATTCCAGTATATTTTTTAAAATCACATCCTGCTGCATCTGTGCCTACATGGCACTGCACTCCCCTTCCCCCTGTGCTAGCTTAGGTAGTGTTCTGTGTACACTAGCTTTGTTATAAGTGCTTTGTTTATGAATGAATGTATGCATGAGTTAATGATGTTAGAAAAGTCCATGGAGGAACATATTCTTCATGTGTTGACTCTTATTTATGCCTCTCTCTGCTCTCCTCTCCTCATCTAGAAACTCATTTTTATCAGAAGTGGAGAAGTGTCCTTGAAGCTACTTGCAGTTCAATTCAACAAATACTGATTAAGAGGTTCCTTGTTCAAGGCCTGAAGAAAGGCACTTGAGTCCAAAGAGAACTGGACTTTCAGTCAGGAGACCTGTGTTTAAATAGCAACTCTGTCCTTTCTCCAATCCCAGGTACCTTGGATAGCTCCTTTGCCTCTAGGATTTTTTCCTTTTTCTGCTTTGATTCAGAAATGGGGATAATTACCCTGCCCTGTTCCACTCTCCTGGCTTCTGTGAAGATCCAGTGAGAATACTGGAGGAGAAAATTCTTTTCATGTTATAACATGTTATATACACGAGACATGTTCTAAGAATTAGAGATATCCAAGTGGGGAATGTTCTACCCTGGGAAATGGGAGCTTTCACATCAATGGAGATGATCATATTTGTTGATTGTACTGTAGAGAGGATTCCTTCTGTCTTTATTTTGGTCTAGGTGGCTGCCCCAATCCTTTCAAACTCTTGAGATTCTGTTATTCCACGTGACTTTGAATAGTTTCAGGAGTGCATTCGTGATTGTTGCCTTGTACTAAGTGAATCCCCCAGACCTTGGGGTAGTGAGAGGTCTTCAAAAAGCTCTCCCTTGCTCCTCCCAAGCTGTCCAATTGGAAATGGAGCCTTGAATTAGCCAGTCTGCTTGCTTTCAGCATCCACCCAGCAGCCAGTGCCGCCTTCACCTTGTGACAATGTTCCCAGTGACATTGATGCCTAGGGATCCATCATTAATTTGAAATCATTAATTAAGCGCCAGTCAGTAATGTGCTTTGAGCCTGTCCCTAATAGCAGCAGTAATGTGACTGGGGCAGGTATCAAGTTAACAAGAATATATGGAAGAAGCTTTCAGGAAAAGATGAAATTTTTTATCGACTCTGCTGTACTGAATGCAAGAAAAGTGACTGACCTCTGTGTATGCCTTCCAAGAGAAAGGGGGAGAGGCAGAGGGGGAGGGAGAAGGCAGAGATGGTGAGGGAGGAAAGGAAAGAGAAGGGAGGAGAGAGAGACAGAGATGCTACTATTACGGGATCAGAGCTGAAGAGTGTCAAAGATGGAAAGGGATTTTTAAAACACTGAAAGCAAATCGGAACTGGGAGAAATATTGGATGACAGAATTTCAGAGCTGGAAGGAGTCTTAGAACCAAGAATCTTAGAATGTCTTAGAATGTTTTTCCTACATTGTATTTATATCCCTAGCACATGCTGTAAGTGCTAAATACATACATGTTTGATTCTTCTTCCACTAATAAGAATTTGACCTTTGTGAGTTTCTCTGTCCAAGTATTGATGAGACTCTCAGCACTGACCAATATCATTAGACAGCAGGCATTATTTGGCTGGCATTTTAACTTAGGTGGCCCCAGAATTATCTTCACACTGCATAGCATCTGATATGGAGACAAGAGATCTGCAAAGCATATGCCCTGAATGTTCAGACGATGGAGAGGGAGCCCCCCACTCTGTGTTGGAGGTGGGCCTCATGAGAGTTAACCATCCCAAATTGCACATACATAGACTAAAAATATATATATCATAATGTATTTAGAACACGCTAGGGAAGTCGGTGCTTTAGTGAACTCTCTTCAGAAGACGAGAATCCTTTGGGTCGTTAATCATCCCTCACTGAGGGGGGTGGCTTTTGCAAGTTTGCACATTCCCCAAATCAACTTTCCTTTTCCGCTTTTTCATTTTTCTTTTTAAAATTTTCAGTTCTCTGGTGACCGAGGAATGCCGATATGGGACATCTGGGCACAGAACTGGACTCTAAATATGTAATAATAAGACTTCTAGAGCAGTAAAGTAAAGCAGTCAGAGTAGAGGACTGACTTTGGTGTGGAAAGTCCTGCCTCTGACACATATTATCACCATGGACAGGTCACTCACCCTTCTAGTGTCCTAGATGGTATCTTTAAAAGGAAAAGCATCTGAGAGGCTGGAGCCTGGGGGGAAGAGCCACGACTTTGGGGTCAGAAGACCCCTAAGTATCTCTTACCACTGTATGTGTGTATTTATAGCTTCATAAATGTATAGATTCATGTATATACATATATGTGTACATATACACATATGCTTATGTTAAAATAAGCATGATATTATTTAGAGGGACAGACCAGGGTTGGTTGCCCTAGTTTTAATGTGAGATATTGATCTAGATGTTCTCAATCTGGAAGCATGTTACGGATGAGTTGCTGATCTACTTTGGTGGAGGGAATTTCCATATGAGGAGTTCTGTTGTATTCACAGATCTCTAACGAAAAATGAATCTGAGCCACATTCCGCTATTGGCTCCCCGGCTCCACCCTCACAACAGTCTCGTGAGCTAGGTCATGGGAGTGTTTGTTATCTCTCTCCGACAGATGAGGAAAATATGGTTCAAACAGGGGAAGGGAGTTTTCTCTGGCCACCAAGGTGGTAAATGTTGGGATTAAATTCTCCTATCAGTTATTTTTTTCCCTCCAAATTCAAGGGTCTGGTGCAGACACTTTGCTCTAAGAGGCTACATGTTGGCAAAGCTTGGCTATAGGGGTCCAATCCTCAGGGGTTTTGGTAAATAATGGGAGAAAGGTAACCAGTGTAACCTGCTCCAGGATCCCCCAAGAGCTTCTATATTCCTCGGCCCCTTTGCCGGGCCTTGAGTCTGCACTTCAGCTCTCTCCTCTGGAGGTGCTAAGGCAACCTCCTTCCTTTGTCTAGTCTCACTTGGGTCTGCCCTGAACCCAGTTCAGCTGCTTGAGGCCAAGTCATATTTGAAAGGCAAATTTAGCTGGCTTCAGCCTGTTATTTCTGAGCTGCAAGAAAGATGGGGCAGCTACAAAAAGCCATTTGTATCTTGTATAATTGAATGGAAGGAGGAGAGGAAGAGGATATGGTTCACTATTGTCTGCTTGTGATCTCAAAGCCCCTTAAAGAGGCAGAAAGAGCAGGTTCTGTCCTTGAATTAATTGATGAGATTGCGGAATATCCTTCTGAGAGCAGAGGCCTATTTGCTTGGCTTTTCATCCTGTCACTTTAGCAGAGGCGATTAATTCTCCCCCGTCAGGGTGCTTGGCTATGGTATGCGTGGGCACTCCTAGCCCCTGAGCTGTGCACAGGCAAAACCATTTGGCCAAATAGGAAGCCCCACAGCAAATGTGTTGGCTGACTTCCTGGTGTGTCCTCTCCGGCTTCCATCCTTTCTTTCTCCTCCAATCCAGTCATCCTGGATCCATTGCCTTGACTCACGGATCTTCCTCATAGACCACTATTTCTGTTCATGTCACCCCCCAGCTTAGAGACCTTCCATGGCTCCCCACTGCTCAAACTCCTCTCTTCTCGCTCTGACAGTCTGTCTGATGGCAGAGAATCAAGTGATGGCTGAGCAAGATGGCATCAGGGTCAGTGTGTTATATTTGGGCAATGGGATGGGAGGGAGTAAAATCCAGCTTGATGTAAGTTTGAATAATAACAAGAATGTTAACAATAATGAACGCTGACCTCTTCCTCACACTTTAAAGTTCGCAAAGTGTTTTATATTTATTATCTCGTTTGATCCTTGTTAACCACCCTATGAATTCGGAGCTGTTGCTATCCCCATAATTACGGATAAGGAAGCTGAGGCTGAGAAAGGTTAAGAAACTTACCCAGGGCCACATGGCTAGGAAGTGTAGGGAGATAAGATCAGGCCTTCCTGGCTCCCTTTCACACGCCATCATGTGTCTGAATGCCACAGAGGAACCTGTGGCCTAGAGAGGGCCACGCTTGGCTGGGGACCCCAGAGACTAAGCATGTGAAGCTGGGCTGCCTGTCTCCGCCTCAGACATTCTGGCTTCCACTGTGGTGCCCGGCCATGAGAGCAGGAATGGGTCTCAGCTGTGAAACCTCTCTTCTTTACCCAGGACTTGGGGACCGGATGGAAGACACAGGCTTGTTATGGTTACTGGGAAAGGGAATTTTTTATTCCCTTGGTCCATTTTAAATTAATCAGTCAGGAACTTGCAGCACCCCTACTTACCCTTTAGTAAGTCACTAACCAAGAGAGAGTCATTAACTCTTAGTCCCAAAAGACCACCAGCACTGACCCCCCACCTCCTCTGACAGTGTGAGGAGATGTGATAGACCAGCCAAAGGGAAAGGAAAGAAACCAGAGAGACAGGAAGTGACTTGGAGAAAACTGCTTAGAAAAGCCAGTCGAGGGTATCCTTCCTTCTTCTACTGCCTGGGTGGCTCTGCCTTGGAGGATCTTCTGCCTTGGAAGATCTTCTGCCTTGGAGGATCTTCTGCATTGGGTTTCTGCATTGGAGATTGATTCTGCACTGGTAAGACTCTTGCTGAAGAGACTGCCAGGTCCCCTGGTTGGAGATGGGGACCTGAGGGAGCCTTTGTCAGAGTTGAGCTGGAGTTCTTCGGATCAGCAATTACAAAATATTTAGGCAGGTGAGATTTTCTACCTCCTTCTTACACTTCCCTCTTTACTATCTCTACCCTGCTGTAATAAAGGTACTAAAGCTACTAATCAACCTCATGACTTAAGAGTTAATTTTATAGGGGACAGCTGGGTGGCTCAGTGGATCGAGAGACAGGTCAAATGTGGCCTCAGACACTTCCTAGCTGTGTGACCCTGGGCAAGTCACTTGACCCCCATTGCCTAGCCCTTACCACTCTTCTGCCTTGCAACCAATACAGAATATTGATTCCAAAACGGAAGGTGAGGGCTTAAAAAAGAGTTAATTTTATAAACAGAGACCACAATAATTCTTTTTAACTCATAAATTTAGTCAACCCATTTTTACCCCTTACACTACCAAACCTTCTGAAAGTGACAGGATTTAATTGCCTGAGCCTTGGGGAGACAGTCTTTACCAGAATTCTGGGCTTCCCTCTGCTCCAAAGAGGATTAAAGCATCACTGAGACTCTACTTTGCATGAGTCAGAAGGGATCTACCAAGTAGATGAGCATCACTACCTCTTATCTACTTGGAAAACTTTTTTTTGTTGGTATTAAGAATTATTTGTGTAATATAGTATCCCTTATATTATTACATCGTAAGCTCTCTGAGGCCAGGCTGTGCATGGAGCCAAGCAAACTTATTCTACTTTAATATCTCCTGAATACTCAGTGGTACAGATACCCAGGCAAGAGAAGAAAAAAAGTGGGGAATTTAAGTTCCATTTGCTTACATGGGCTGGGGATCGAAAGAAGAATATGAAACCATTTCTGTTCTCAAGAAGTCTACATCCTGGGAGGAATACAAAAGATGGAAATCTGAGGCCCAAAAGGGCAAGGACTTGACCAAGGTTACTAAGATAATAAGATATAGACTTGGGAGATTCCCATCCAGATCCTCTGCACTGTGAACCTTTCCAATATGCCAACTTGCCTTCTTCATTCCATGGATCAATTACTCATTCAATATTTATGTAGAGAGGCAGCACATGGGATAGGAAACACCCCTGAATTTCAATGCAAACTATCTGAGTTGAACTCTGGGCTCCAGCTGTGTGGCCTTGGGTAAGTTGCTTCTCCTTTCTGAGCCTCCATTTTCTTATCTGTGCCATGGACACAACAAATCCCTGTTCTGATTACATTACCAGTTTGTAAGAGTTGCAGTGTGATCATACATGAAAATACCATATCACGTTAAAGGTTCAGTGGATAGATCCCTTGTATTTGTCTTTTGTGGATGAGTTCTTACTTGAGTGGGGGAATTATTTTACTCTCATTGTGTTTTAGCAAATCGAATTTAAATTCTCCATTTTTAACTTTTACCCGGGCGTCTATACTATTGAGTATTCAGAAGATGTTGATGTAAATTAGGTTTTCTTATCTTGACTTTTTTCAGCAAAGGAAAAGAATTGAGAGAAGGTAAAGGTGGAAGTAGAGGTAGAACTCCTTCTTTACCAGTGTTGGTTCACCACCTGGATGGTAGTGTTCCTCTGTGTATTTGGCTGGGCTAGTCCCTGTAAAGTAGACACAATATTGCTAAGCCCAGACTTGGAGCTTTTCCTGATCTTTCTCATCGGATTAGAAGGTTCTACCAGAGCTTGGGTGATACTGTGATGGTCTTTCAAAACCATGGCTTACTAGCAAGCTGGCATGAGGAGCTTTGCAATTCATCCTGAAACTTCTATTTGGCATGCTAAGATGATAGCTTTAAAGCTAGGAAAGACTTGGGAGGTCATCTGGTCTAATCCTGTCATTTTACAAATCAAGAAATTGAGTTCCAGAGAGTAGAAATGACTTCCCTAAAAACTCATATATGTAGATGGTGGTGGAACCAGCAAATGAGCCTAGGACCTCTTATTCCAAATCCAGGGCTGTTTCCACCACCAGTATCAAGTGTCCCCTTGGACTTTGTATAGGATAGAGTCATTTAGGACCTTAGAAATTAGGTTCTATTGGAGTAGGGTTGGAAGAGACCTTAGTGGTTACCTGCCTTTGATTTACAGATGAGGAATCTTCTTAGATCCAGTATGTTGAACAGATTTCCCCAAGGTCATACAGCCAGTAAGTATTACAATCCAGATGTTCAAGTTTTCTAACTTCAAATCTAGACCCCTTTCCCCAGTGTCTTAGGTTTGAAATTAACTCAGGCTACTTTTCTAGCATGGATCAGAATAGTCAGCTGTCCAGACTGTCCAGTGGACTGGCTAGATGATGAGTTGATGGCTTAGTGGTTTGGTTGGTCTATAGGGATCTGGCAGAAGGCTGCTTCAAGTAATAGAAAACGGCTCATGTTTGGGAAGGGAAAGTTCTAGATTTGACATCATGTGATAACCTCTTACCTTAACACCTGAAATGGAAGAGGCAAAAGTCTAGACTTCAAACATATCACAGGTGCATGCTTTACCTGCCCTCTATGCCATCATTTGAACAAAGGTACACAATGATCATTCTTGAACCATTTCCCTATGAGCTTCTTCAGAAGAGGCTGTTGAGTAGAATTAACAGAGGTGCATATTCTGGCTCCCTATTAGAAAACATTTCCTAACAACCCAATCAGAGTTGCATGGTAATGATCATTTCATCAAGTAGTGAGCACCCCATCATTGAAAGGAATTGAGAAGAGCTGGGCAGTTGGGCTGTAGACAATGTTTGCATGGGATAGGTAGTTAAACTAGATGGCTCCTCAAATCATTTCTAATCTTGTGATTCTGTGATTTTCCCTTTCTACTTTGATTGAATCATGATTAATTTGCCCATGAATAAGTCTTTGTGGGAATAAAGCCACTGGATACTGACTGTTCAGTAACCACCTAACCAACCCATGTGGAGAATATTTTCTCTGACATTGGAGGAAGTATCCTGGAACACAAGAGTGCCCCTAGCTTTTACAAGGGTAAAACATTTTCATTCTGGCAACATCAGATAAGTACCCTGTCACTGTTTACAGCATTCTCATCAAGGGAAATGGCTCCATCAGGATTTTCATCTTAGAAACACATGGACAAATGTGTTTTATCTTTCTGTGGACTGGCAGGTATGATTTTGACCGATGGCCTTGTCCAAAAGCTTGCCTGCTTCCTGTTATCCAAGCCTTGCTTTGATCTAGGCTATCCATTAGCCAGGGCCTAATAGAATAGGGAATAGAAACCAAAACTGAAAGCAACAGAGAGAAATCTCCAGTCTCTAGACCTCTCACTCTAGAGCTGGAAAAATTGAGGCCCAAGGAGAAGTCAATTGTACATTGGCCTTTCTCCTACATGGGCCTCAGTTTCCTTCTCTGTCAAATGAGCAAAATGTCCTGGAGAGCCCTCCAAACTGTGAATCTAAGCTCCTCTCACCCTGTGGGCTCAGCTCAAAATGCCATTCATAGCTAGAGACCAACCCCCCCCTCCAATCCTGCATCAGTCCATGCCTTTCTCCCTCATGCTAGCCTATTGCTTACTATCTACCTATTTCCTCATTTTAATGGGCAGAGCTTGCCTCATTGTCCCATATGATAGTTCTATAAAAAATGGTTATGTCCCATTATTGGGATTATGGTCTTCACTCCTGTATTTCAGAGCTGAAGGAAATGCTGAGAAGAAGCTAGAGGGCATCTTGAAGGGTATGACCAGGATGGCAAGAGAAGTGACATTCATGGAAGTCACTTTGACAGAAACTATGGATGAGTAGCTTGGAGAAGAGAAGACTGTAGGGGAAGGGACATGGACATCAACTTCAAATATCTGAATGCCTGTCACATGGAAGCAGGACTTAAATTGCCCCATCTCAGAGGGAAGAATCAGGGCCAATAAGTAGAAAGAAACACTTCCTGATAATGAACATTGTCCTAAAGTGGAAGGGGCCTGTGGGTAGGTAGTGAGCTCCTGGTACTGAGGTCTTTAAGCAGAAAGTGGTTGACCAAATTGACAAGGTATTCTAGAGGTTATTCCTCTTTAGGTATGTGTTGGAATAGGCGCTCTCCAAGGTCCCTACAGCTTAGAGGTTCCCTGATGATGGTCACCTTTAGCCAGTGTAGTTAGACTGTTCTAGCCCAGGACTATGTTCCCCAGAATTCCTTTAGTATTTACCCAGAATCCTTTTAACTTCATCCAGGTTGTGTCTTCATGTATTGTTTATAAGTTCTGTTACTCCGCCCCTCCCTCTCTCTCTCTCTCTCTCTCTCTCTCTCTCTCTCTCTCTCTCTCTCNTCTGACTCTCTCTCTCTCTCTCTCTCTCTCTCTCTCTCTCTCTCTCTCTCTCTCTCTTCCTGCCTGCACAGCTGGGTGAGCTCTCTAGTTTCTATCTTCCTTTGCTTCAAGTTAGTATTAATAAACTTTATAAATGTAATACTTGGAGATATTGTGTATTAATTTTGAAGTTTACAAGCCTCTACGGCAAGTGACCCTGAGATCAGGGGATGGTTGTTATTTTGTTATCCACTCTTGCTACCATTTTCTGGGCAAAGGGCCGAAAGTGAGTGCCCTAGACAAAATTTGAGAATAATAGGTCTCATTTTTGACATTTTGTGTTCAACATTCTAAGGACTTCCAGCTCTGATAACCTATTCTAAGGAACTGTTTGCTCTGGAATTTGATGTTCTATGATGTAAGGTGACCGCTATCCCCCACCCCGCTGTCAGATTTGGTATTCCATGTTCTCTGATAGCTTCTAGCCCTCTCATTTTGTGTAACATGTTCTGAGCCCCCTCCAGCTCTCACATTCCTTTTTCTGTGTCTTCTCCCAGCTCTGACAGGCCAGGTATTCCCTGTCACCTTAGACTCGCATAGAAAATTTCATTTGGCCTTTAAAGCCTTTTAAGAACTGGCCCCTTGCCATGTTTCCAGCCCATACACCTACACACACACATGAAACTTGTGACACTGGCCTTGTTTGTTCCTCAGACACGCCACTCTACCTCTTGCCTCTGGGGATCTTCCGTGACTGTCCCATCAGCTCCTATGGCTTGGCACCCTCCCCCTCTTTGTTCCTCCCTCCCGGTCTCCTTCAAGCCCCGGCTGACGTGTCAGCTTCTGTGAGAAGCCCTTCCCAGAGTCCCTTAGAGGCCTCTGATCCATCCTCTCACCCTGTTGTAGATAATATTCACTAGAATATTTCCCCCCATTAGAGCAGGGACTGGCGTCTGCCTTTCCTTATACACCCAGCCCTTAGCACAAGGCCTGGTGCAGAGTACGTGCTAAATAATTGTTTGCTGCCTGGCTGTCCTAACCAAGCTTCCCTCTAGCTGTGACATTCTCCGATCGGAGGCCCCTCCCAGCCCTGGCATTGTCTGTGCCAGAAATTCCCTTCTGGGCATTTTGCTCACCTTGCTTCCTCGTGTTGCTTCTGTGCTAATGAGAATCTCTCTGAGGCCTGAGTCGTGACTGGGTCTCCTGGCATGGGCGCGTGTGGGGCGCCGGGAGCCCAGTGGGGCTGTTGCCTCTCCTGCACAGACTGCCTTCTAAAGGCTGCTTTTTAAAGCCAGGCCGCAGGACCTGTGGAATGTGGGTGACGCCGCCACTGTCGCCCCACAGACCGGTGCTGATGGTGGCTCTCAGGGGGAAGGGGGGGTCTCTCTAGGGGCCATGAGGAAAGCTCCCCAGACCTAGTGAGGCGAGAGGGGCAGCTAAGGGAAGGCCCACGGCCTGACCACACTGGGCCAGAATGAGGACCAAGTGGAGTTTAACTGTCTGCCTCTTTTGTGAGGATCCAGAAGCCTGGCGAGCAAGGCTGTCGGGCCCAGGAGATAGTGTTTTGCTACCACAAGTAGTCTAATATTTCTGAAGGTAGATGGGGTGAGACGGCAGGCCTTCGTAGGTCCACCCTGGGACGAGGTGAGGGCAGGGAGAATCTCAAACTGCTCACACACTTGCTGGAAGGGATCTCAAAGGCACGAATCCAGCAGGGCTGAGTCTTTTATGTGGCTTGACTGACTTTCTGAAGGGGAGCTCTTGGTTCTCCCTCTGTCTTATTTCCTCTTACTAGCCCTGGACCCTGCTTAGGCCTCGCTTTCTTCATCTGTGAGATTAAGATGAGCCTCTCCGATCAAGCATTCCTTTTAGTTTGTTTCCGCAGAGCTTATGAAATGTTGGCGAGGTCCAGCCCTCTGAGAGTCACCAGATATGGTAGCAGCATCCTCAGGGCCAGGAGGAAGCATCTGTAGAGTGGATGTGTACGATGGACAGCAGCAGCAGCAGCAGCTCTGCAAATAATTGTCATTAAGGAGCAGCAGAACAGAGGTTGGGAGAATGTCTTTCAGTGGCATCTGTAGATCCGTTTCTCTAGCTGCTTCTTCATTAAACTTTATGGAAAGGGGGCAGCTGGGTGGCTCAGTGGATTGAGAGCCAGGCCTAGAGACCGGAGGTCCTAGGTTCAAATCCTACCTCAGACACTTCTTAGCTGTGTGACCCTGGGCAAGTCACTTGACCCCCATTGTCCACCCTTACCACTCCTCCACCTATGAGACAATACACCAAAATTAAGGGTTAAAAATTAAATTAAATTAAATTAACTTTATGGAAAGCATCCCCAAGTCTCACACACACACACACACACACACACACACACACACACACACACTCTCGCTCTCTCTCTCTCTCCTCAGTAGAGCTTAATGTTCTACCACAGGGACCCAGGGATGTGGCCTGACACTCTGGTCTGGGCACCTCATTTCTGGAAATGAATTTTGAATAATAAAGGGCTCAGCAAGATGTCATCTGCCAACAGGGGCATCCTTAGGGCCTCTCTTTGGTAGTGTAAGGGCGAAAAAGGGGTTTTATGGGTTCAATATATTAAAGATGGTTGCCAGAGGATTGAACTATTATCAGTCCTCAGTTAAGAATACTCTCAAATCAAAATGGACTTTTATGGAAATTTATTTACATGAGAAGAGAGAGAGGAAGTACGGAGATAAGAATCTGTCCCACTGATTAATCCAGGTAGATCTTAACCCTCATAGGAGGGCTGAAGGGCCTGAGGCCGGGAGGTGAATGGAGCAAACTTCATTTACAGAGTCTATAAAAAGGGAGTTTCTTAATAGAAGTTCAGGAAGATTCAGTCTTTAAACTCACCACGTGGAACAGTCTCGGTCACGAACCAGCAAAGCTCCCTCAGGTCCCCTTCACCACATCAGAAGCTCCACTCACTCCACTCCCTTTTTTAAAGGGCTCACATATGCCTCACCTCCAGTGCCTTCCCCTAGCCTGTGTGTCCAATCACAATAGATGCTTCTCATAGAAAGCGCAGGGCCTTGGTTTAAAGACCTCCAATGAGGGACACCATTGCCAGCCAAGGCAACCCATGCCATTTTGTCATGGACAGGATGTTAATATCTGGCCTTCCTGACTGGAGGACTGGCATCCAATATCTCTTACTCATATTAGTTGAGCGAATCCAGACAAGTCATGTCCCTTCTCTCTGCTCTAGGCAGAGAAGGTGCCAACCCCTATTGGTTCCTTACTCACTCTAGCACACAAGTGGGTTAGGACTTCCCAGAATTGGAAGGTGCTCTCTCCTTTGGTGATTAAATCTAAAGATGGCCAGTGTAGACTTAATCTAATTATCCCAGTAGGAAAGTCTGTTTCCAGTCAGACTTCACCATGGACGTTCTCTATGATGAGAGACAAAGAGCATATGTTGCCCCATTCCATGCCTTGTATGATTTTATATCTGTTCTCATTTGTGAAGTCACAGGTCCAGGGCCACATAGGAAGTAGGAAAGGCAGGATTTCACTGCATCTGCCTCTCTGTCAGACTGATATCATGGTATCATGGACCTAGAGCTAGGAAGGAACTTGGGAACGGTCTCCCAGAATACCTTCATCATACAGATGAGAAAACTGAGACAAAGAGAGGTCAAGGAGCTTCCCAAGGTCACATCACAGAACTGGGACTTGATCTCAAGCCTCGGGTCAGAGGTCTAGGGGGTGGGAAATGTTTAAAAAATTGTTTTTAATTCTGAGGAAAGCCATTAGAAACTCTACTATCTATGATTTTTGTTTAAGAGGCATCGGATCAATTGAGGACATCCATGTTGAGGGTGTGTCCTCTATGTGAATGAATTCAACAAGCATTGATTAAGGGCTTACTATACAAGGCATAACTGGCATAACTAGTAAGTGTCAGGATTGAAATTTAAACCCGACCTCTTCCTCACTGTGGAGGCAGAGTTCTTTCCGGTGACTTATGCTATCCTCGTTCTTAATACATAGGTCTAAATCTAAAGAAAAATGCAAATTATGGAGAGGGGGGAGGGAAAGAAGAAGAAAGGGTAGGTTCTCCCTCTCACCAATAGAGAGAAGCAGAGACAGACAAGCAAATAGACAGAGAGACTGTCAGCCACCGGAGAAAAAAAGTAGAAGATAGAATAAGAAGAGGCTGTAAAGGAAGAATTGTGGAATGGAGAGAAGGGGAAAAAGGAGAAGAGGGAAAGAGAAAAGAGAGGAGTAGGGACAGAGAAAAGAACAGAGGGTAGGGAGAGACTAAGAATACAGGAGAGGTTGGTACAGTTTCAAGGTCCTAGAAGAAATTCCTTGTTTCTTTTTTGCTAAAAGAAAATGTTTTTGAACCCTATCTTTACTCTTAGAGCTGCCTTCAGTTACCTTCCCCATGGCAGCTCGCAGGGAGTCTGGTCTCATGTATCTTTGATCTTGTCAAGTTCTTTTGTATCCCATCTATTCCTGAAGTGACTTCACAGAGTGGGACAATAACCTGCAAGTTATAGTTTATAGGGAAGATTTAAGAAAGGCCCCCATCGGTGTCCTCAAAACAACCACCACACAGAGGAAGTGTTCTCAGGACATCCAGCCCTTTAGAATCCTTGCCAGAGGACTGCAGTGGGGTGTGGGGTACGGTACTTGACTTGTCTACTGCCATCCATCACTCTAGCCAGAAATATGCTTTGGGCACCTTGGAGGAACAACACTGTCTGCAGCTGATGCCCTTTTGAAAAGGATTGAAGAAGCTAGAGGTAAAAATCATCAAAGTCACATTGAGTTAGTGTAAGGTAAGTGCACTAGGCTATCATGAGCTGAAGAAGATCTCTCAGTTTAGAGATGGGCAGGAAGTATATATATATATATCCAGGGGCATAGCCTTGTAAAGGGCTCTAGTATTAGTCAAGCCACCTGGGTTCAAATCCTGATCTTAGCACTTACTGTGGGTGACTCGGCTCATTCTCTCACTTCTCCTCCTTATTGTTAATTCTTTGCTAAAAAGAAAGATGCTGCTATAAATTTTTGTAGATATGGGTCCCCTCTCTCCTTCAGTATTTGACCAGTTTGGATTATTTGCTGAATTTTGGTAGACCTGGATCAAAAGGTACCCATAGTTTAGTGACCCTTTGGGCCTCAATCCAAATTACTTTAATAAATGTGGTAATATTTCAAGACAGTCTTGCCATGAGTTCAGTAAACCAACCAACCCATCAGTCAACACTTTATCAAAGTTTCCCTGTGCCAGGTTCTGGGCATACAAACAATGTATAAATTCTACTCATGAGGAGTTTTATTCTAACACATCTGTTATGGACAAGTCACTGTCTAAGGGGCTTGTTCCCCTCCCTTGCTTGGCTCGAACCCAGAGAAGGTGACCTAGAGGTGAGGACTGTCTCTTCAGGTCCAGGCTCCCTCCATCTTTCTGCTTTATCCTTAGGCCTCAGGTATCAGTTCCAAAGCCCTTGCTGGGGGCTGGGGCAAGGCCCATCAGTGGAGGCTTATTGCTCGGGAGTCTGATTTTCTAGAGTACAGTTGGTGCCGTTTTATCAGTAATTGAGTTTAAGCCATTTCTAGGTTTTTATCCTCAGAATCTTTAACTTTTTTTGGAGAAGCTATAATTATATTTTACAGTGATGTTAGCAGAGGAAACAGGATGAAATTATATAGTGAAATGGAGTTAAATGGCTCATGTTATGATGCAGGGTCTATATCCAATGGCCTCCTTTTGAGGCGTCGAGAAAGTGGGTTTCAGCCTAATGCAGTTTTGTTTCCAGCTTTTCATTCAGTTTCTACTGAGTACCTTGACGCCATCTTTGTTATTGCTTCATTTCCTCAGGCCCGTGATCTGGGGGTCCAGGACTTATAGGGAGTTAGTTGAGCTGGCAAAGAAGACTTTCTGAGGTCACTTCCTACTCTTCTGTGTTTCTTTTCTCTCCTAATGGGAAATACTGAACTTCATCAGGAGAGGGATATCATTCCCTGAATCAATCCAGCCCAAATTCTCACGGATGGAGGGACCTCAGTGACCAGTGATCGTCACACTTACCAAGAACATTTCTACATCATACCTGACTAGCCTTGGTTTAAAGACCTCCAATGAAGGGACACCATTGCCAGCCAAGGCAACCCGTGCCATTTTGTCATGGACGGGCTGTTAATATCTGGCCTTCCTGACTGGAGGACTGGCATCCAATATCTCTTACTCATATTAGTTGAGCGAATCCAGACAAGTCATGTCCCTTCTCTCTGCTCTAGGCAGAGAAGGTGCCAACCCCTATTGGTTGAGATATTTTCTTTACCCTAGAATTCTTTGTACCAACAGAGCAGAGATAAAGTTCCTCCTTCTTTGATTATTACAACTTTTTTTTTTTCTGTGTCTCTTTCATTTTTCAAAAGTGCCTCAATTTGCTTCTTTGAAATTCTTATCAAATGCTACCAGTCCCTCCCTCCTCTCTGGAGTCAGGCAGACCAAGTCTAATTCTTTTACCAGCCCTTAATTAAACATGACACCTGACAACTTAATCAATCAACAAACATTTGTTAAGTACTTGCTATGTGCCAGATATTGTTTTAGGTGTTATAGACACAGATGCAAAAAAAAAAAAAAATCCAAAAACCTACCTACGGCCCCAAGAGAGTCACGTATATATCTACATGCACATACATATGTATGCATATACCTATGTACAGATGCATGTATGTGTATGTGTATGTACACACATGTTTCCTGTTGCTATCTTTTATTTTTATATCATTTAAATTTCCCTTCCAGATAACCATTTTTACAACAAACGATTTCTTGAATGGGAAGAAGAGAAACAGACAAACAAATGAAGAAATGAAGGAAGAAATAAGTGGATGGATAAATTGAATGCATGAATCTGAAAAATAGAGTTCAATGTTACATCCAATATTCCACTCCCATAGACCTTGATCTTTACAAAGGACTGGGGAGATGAGTCTTCTCTTAAATCTTCAGGAATGAGCTTCTCCTTTATAATTATATTACATTCAGTTCTGATTTGTAGTTGTTCTTCCATAGTCATTGTTTTAGTCATTGTCTCTGCCATTTTCTTTGGACCTTGCATCAGTTCAGATGGATCTTCTCTGTATTCATCACATTTTTCTTTTCTTACAGCACAGTAATAGTCCATTCCGTTCATAAATTACATTTTGTTTAGCCCTGTGATTAGATCGATGGGCATCTACTTTGTTTCCTTTTTTTATAAGCACAAAAAATGCTATTGTGAATATTTGTGTGTGTGTGTAAATGGGGACTTTCTTATCATATATGTCTAAAAATTATCTCTGAGAGATTTTATTCTAATGATTATAAAACAGGTGTTTGCCCAGAAATTTGTGACAGGCACCCGAATATCCGATCAAGGAAATCCCAGGAGGAGTCTGATATCCCATTATCCCATAAGATATAATCCTTGTGAAATATGCCTAGTAGTCCTAAATATGGGGATTCATAATACCCTTAGCTTAGTACCTGGACCCCCACTAGATTGGGGTAAATCCCATTTCTTTTCTTGTCTTTTTATAGTAAAGTGATACATTTTTATTATATCCCATTAGTGAATTCAGAGAAAGAAGAGCTCCCCAACCCCCTCCATTAATTGGAGAAGCCTTTGTCGACATATTCTTGAAAATGAATAATTCAGTTTAGCAGAGAAGAGGAAAGAGAAAAGACCAGAGAGGAAAAATAGGAAGAGGGAGCCAGTTTCCAATAGCTGGTCCAAAACAAAGGCCTCCAAAGCTTCAAAGCATATTTCAAACTGAGTTTCAATCATTCTTAAGCAAAGACTTACATTGTCTTTGAAAGAATGGTGGAAAACCACTAGGCCAGGGCTTACAGGTAAATGTTTAACTCTCAAAAAATGTGTAGAAGGTAAGCTCTTTTCCCTTGATCTCTAAGTCTGAAGAACCAAAACCCAATAAATTAAACTCTGATATGCAGTGTTTGATGATTTCTTGGGTGGAAATGTTCACACGGAAAATTTGGCCATTAAGCTCATTTGAATTGGCTTTAGCACACTACTTGTATGAGGCCCTTCTGTTTTTTGAACCTCTGCAGAAAAGTAAAGCCCACTTATTAAAAGATGAATGCAGGGGCAGCTGGGTAGCTCAGTGGATTGAGAGTCAGGCCTAGAGACAGGGGGTCCTGGGTTCAAACCCAGCCTCAGCCACTTCCCAGCTGTGTGACCCTGGGCAGGTCACTTGACCCCCATTGCCCACCCTTACCACTCTTCCACCTATGAGACAATACACAGAAGTAAAGGGTTTAAAAAAAAAGAAAAGGAAAGGGAAAAAAAAAGATGAATGCAAAACCCTTTTCTCAAAACTTCCTTTGCTACCAATTTTAATTATGAGAAACATGAGACCCATAAAAGGAAGAAAGAAGGGAGGAAAGGAGGAAAGGAAAACAAACATTTATTCAGCTCCTACTATGTTGCAGGCATTGTACTAAATGCTTGATAAATGTCTAATCCTCACAACCTTTGGAGGCAGGTACTGTTATTGTCCCACTTTACAGTTGAGGAAACTGAGGCAGTCAGCAGTTAAGTGACTTGCCCAGGGTTACACAGCTAATGAATTTCAGAGGCAGAGCAAGCTTCTGTGGCTGCCCATCAGCACCTCTTTCTAATCCCCCACATTCTTACTGTCTTTGCGTCATCACCCAGAACCCTCTTCAGAGAACTGACATTGTTCATAGTATTTCAGCTTTACGTCGGGAGTCCATAGCATTTTCTTGTCTTCTCCTACTGTGGAGGAAAGCATGCTGGATTTGGAATTGCAGGACCTTCACTCAAATCCTGTCACTGTCATCATATTTGGATCCAACCCTTCCCTCTTTGAGGCTCAGTTTTTTCCCTCTGTATTTGGAGTTAGGGTGAGAGGGACTGTGCTCGCTTTTTCCATTCTGGCAATCCCATGATCCTTAGTAAGACTTGTTGCCTTTTGAGTGGAGACTTTATTTTTGGTCATGGCCAAATGTCATCTGCATCTGGCTGGAGACGATTGTTTATTGGTTAACATTCTGATCAGCCCTTGATTTTATCATGTAACTCTAAAGATACCTCATCTCTTATCACCATGCCTTTGAATTGCCTGTGCCCCTTGCCTGGTGCCCTCTCATTCCTAAATTTGCTCCTTGGAACCCCTCGTTTCAAGCATAATTTTCTATATCAAATCATTTTATATTTCCCTCTTGCACCTTCTAGTGTGCTCCCTTCCCAAACTCCCTCGTATTCTTTTGGTATGTGCTATGTATTATATATTTTATATATACTTTACTGTCTGTGTGAACTTGGACTAGTTGTTTCCTTTCTCTATACCTTGGTTTCCTCATATATAAAATAAGCAGATGGGATTCAGTACTCTCCGAAGTCCTTTCCAGCTCAAATTTAATTCAGTTCAGTAAACTTTTTTTTTTAAGGTGGTGCTCTAGTCTTGGCTCCAAGGATATGTAAGTGAAAAATTATATACTCTGTTCTCAAGGAACTAATAGTCCTACTAGGGGAAATACAGCATATGCAAAAATAGGATAGGATATTGAGTGTGAAGGAGACAAAAGAAAAACCATAATATAATTTCTTAAAAAGACTTGGGATCATAGTTTACACTAAGAAGCTACAGAATCTAGTCCTCATTTTTACAATGAGGAAACTAAGGCATGCAAAGGTCCAGTGATTTGCTCAGGGTTGCTCAGATAAGAGGTGTCAGAAGCAGGAATGGATACCAGATCTGCCTCAGTTTCAATCCTGTATTCTAGATTCCACTATATTGTTTTCATTTATAAGATGGTGGCAGGGTTCTTGGTCCCAAGGCATTGTCAAAGAGTAGGATGAAACATTCTTATACACCAGTCCAATGTAGATAGTCTAGAATAAGAGCATCAGAGCAGTTCAGGGTTAATGGATGGGAGATCTTAGGAGGATCCAGGAAGACTTCCTAGAGCTATGGCTTTGGAGGGTGGGTGGGCTTGAAAGAATCCAAAAGATAAAAAGGACAAATGACTTCCACACATGGCACAAAAGTTTCAAGTCTCACAACTCATGTGCTTGTGTACAGGATGGAAAATGAGTGTCTCGGCAGGAGCAGAGAAAACATGTATAGTGATTAGAAATATGGGTGGAAAGAGAGGGTGGTGACTGATTGTGAAAAGCCTTGAGTGCTAGACAAAAGAGTTTAGAAAGTGACTCTTTAGGCAATGGCGAGCCACAGCATTTTTAAGCTGGGAAGTGAGATTGAGGTCATAGTCTTTCTAGCACACCTCACTACTGTCCAATTTAGGATGTTCCTTTTTCCTTGGTAATTTCCAATCTGGGCCATGTTAAATTCTCTGTTGCTGTAGTACCAAAAGAACAAATTGTTTTTACACTCATTTCCTTCTTTCAATTCTCAGGCTTTCATGCAACAATAATGCTCAGCTAATCTCAGTAATAACCCCACTAGAGGATTGGTTTTAGTGATCTATAGTGAGTGTTAATTGTCTCTCTTTAATTCTAAGACTGATAGAGAGTTTGATAGTAAACATTAATGCTAAAATAGACTTTAATAGAAATCAAACACTAAGAAATAATATTCTATCCAAACTCTGTCTTCCCTTCCTGCCTCCTCACTCACTTTCTCACCACTAAGTTATGAAGGCAATTAAACAGTGGCACAGATGTTAGGAGCCCAAAGGGATCTCAGAAATCTTGAGTCCATCTACTTCCTCAACAAGGATGGTATCTCCAACATGCCCACTATTGGATCATCTAACTTCTTATTGAAGACGTCCATGAAACGGGCATTATCACCTTTCGGAGGCAGTACCAGGCATTGTGGTTAGGAAATTATATCAAATCTATCTGTCTTTTTTCACCCCCATCCCATTCCCCCTGATAGTGCATCCTGGGTTCGAGCACGTGCTAACTTTGTAAATGCCTGAAGAAATATTTGGATAATGCCCCCACTTTTATACCTTTATCATTTGTTCTCTCCTCTGGCCTGAACACCTCAAGGTATTTGATATTTGAAAGATAGCCTCCATTTCCGTTTTTAATGGTACTGACAAATAAGCGAACCCATCAAAGGTCACCCATGAGACAAGATTGTAGACTTTGAAGTTAGATGGCTGGGCTTTGTATCTTTGATCTCCCACTGTGATCTCGGGAGAGAACACTTAACCTATGTTTCTTCAGTTTCCTTCTCTTCAAAATGAGGGAGTTGGACTAGTTGGGCCTCTAAGGCCCATTTCAGTTTTATAGTCATGAATTTTGACCTCCTTCTAGCCCTCGGTGTTTATGAAACAACTATATATATATATAATATGTGCCTCTTCGTAATAGGTCTACACATTTGGGAGACAGTCACATTGGATCATCTGGGAGTATATTGTACTGTCTGGTCTGAATGAGCCCTGTTGACCAGAGATGAGTTATTGAGAGTGTTATGTGTAAAGTCTATATAGGCATGTAGGATCTGTCCTAATGTCTTATTATCTTTTTTTTTTTTAATTTTAAACCTTTAACTTCTGTGTATTAGCTCCTTGGTGGAAGAGTGGTAAGGGTAGGCAATGGGGGTCAAGTGACTTGCCTAGGGTCACACAGCTGGGAAGTGTCTGAGGCCAGATTTGAACCTGGGACCTCCCATCTCTAGGCCTGACTCTCAATCCACTGAGCTGCCCAGCTGCCCCCCTAATGTCTTATTATCTTAAAACCTGAACATCCCTTAGAAGGACTTCTAACCCTCTGATGTGTTAACCAAGTCTCTTTGCCTTCCTGGAATTTTATCTTCTCTGATAAAATGATGAAGTTTGACTAGCTCTAGGGTGCCAGGGACAGGGACTGTTTCATTGTGATCTTTGTATCTGAATTGTACTGTGTTGGACTCTAGCTATAATTTATAAAACTGATATTGTCCCTTTCTCCTTTTGGGAGAAGGAAATAATATTTCTAGGGAACATTACCTATAGATGAATAAAGTTAAAGAGTGAGTTGTCCCAGAACCCTTTCTCGTTGAAGCTCACCCCGCAAAGTGAGAATGAGATCTCCATCACTGAATAGACATGACTTCACCAGGCACTAGGAAAGACTGATAACAGATTCACACCACTACAATTCTTGTGTCCCAAAGTGGTTTATTTCCAGATGGCACCCATGAAACTGTTAAGAGCCAAAAGTGGAATCAAAAAGCCCTCCATGGACAACATCTTCACGTACTCAGCCAACCATATGTTGACAAATAGGTTTCTTCCTCTGTGAAATGAGGGCACTGGGTGAGAAAAGTCCCTTTCAGCTCTAAAATTGTATGTGCTGCGACTCCAGCATACCCAGATGGTCCACAGGTCCAGTTGGCCATTCTCAGAAACTTGAAATGTTTTGGTGACTCAGAATGTTCCTTGTCAATTGAATTCATTTCTAAACAGTAATTGTCAGGCCCCAAACCTTTTCTGGATAGTAGTCACAAAAATAAAAGGAATTCCAGCCTCATTGTCAAGATTACATTTTACTCTGGGATACATTAGGTATACAGAAGGGAAAAGATGAGGCAATTTGAGGCGTTAGAGAGCATTAATACCTGGGAGGAACCGCCAGAAAGCCTTCCCAGGAGAGGCAGCACTCAAGCAAGGTTTCTTTGTTCCTTCCTAGAGGAAATGAACTTCCTAACTTTGTTACTAACTGCAAGACCTTATAGGACTGCTCCCGGAAGCCGCCTGGAAGCCCAGGTAATCTTGGGCAAATCCTTTCTCTTGCTCTGGACTTCAGTGACCTTGAATTTTCCTCCCAGTTCTAATATTCTAGGCATCCTATGATCCTGGCCGGAAGGTCGGGATTTTGAGAGTTGATGAGGGATATCATTCCATCTGTGAGGAACAGGCACAGTGGTCAGAGAGAACAGCCTAAAAGTCAAGTTTGGCTCCCCAGGATGGTTGCACATGGAAGAGAGAGAGAGAGCCCTGACTCTGGACAGCAGAGATTAGGCTTTAAATTGCTTCTCCTTCTGTGACCTTGAGCTCTGTTTTCCAGGCCTTCAAGGTCCAAAGATTCTAAGCAGAGACACTAGGCATCATCTAGTTTTCCCCCAATTTAGTGCCAGGGACACTGAGGCCCAGAAATATGATCCCGATCTCAGAAGAGCCAGGACCAAAGAGGTACCGGCTGCCCTGACGGGTGCATGTTCCAGTTCATGAGTTTTTACAAAGGAGCGTTTTCTTGAGAAAGGGATTCCTTCCCTTTATCATACTCGCAGGGTGTATGCAGGGGATTTTCAGGCCCCTGTGCAGTTTGACCCGAATGTCCTTGGAAAGCCCAGCCACCTCGTAGGTGCTGGAAGCTTCTGTCCCCCTAAAACAGCCTGAGTTATGGCCCAAGTTGCCAGGCCAGAAGTGCTTTCCCATCAGCTCACAGTCCTTTCCTGGGTTTGGAAGGACTCATATTCTTCCCCTGCATGCACTCTAACTCATCCCAGTTTGGATGTCCTTTCCTCCCTTGGTCCCCAGCAGGTCAGGGCTTCCTTGGGGGCCGGCCCAGGAAGAATGTATGAGTGTTTATCCGCCAGCTGGGCCATGCTGTCAGCTCAGGGGCTGAATGAGTGAGCTGGAGATGAAAGCCTGAATCTGAGCTGGCATTCAAGCCTGGCAGTCAGGCTGTGTGCCGCCTGCATGCTGATGGAGTCCCCTGAATGTGCCGGGCCTCTCACTGGCCGGCGCATCCTGATCAGCGGGGCTGGGCTTGGCCTCCGAAGAGTGAGGGGGTGAGCCTTGCTTAGCAACAGAAGGAGGCCCAGGCTTCTCACCCCCTCTGCTGCCCACACTCGGCTCCCAAAGGGACTCCTCGGACAGAGACAAGTGGGACTTTAAGGATAGGGCCCATGTGCTTCTCAGCAGCTCTTTTCTCCTGACAGGACCATGGAGAATAGCAAGGCCAAGAGAAGGGCCAAGAAAGGGGCCGCTACCCTGCTGGCCGACCAGGCCTTGCCTTTGTTTTGTTTTGTTTCATTTCACTCTCAGCTCCAGGCTTGCTCCCCATTCTTAGAGCTCTCCCGGGTTTGCTTCTGTGCTCTCACTCTGGTTTCACCCATCCTCAGAGACCTGTCTTACTTAAAGGAAACAAAGATGCTCAAGAGGCAGAGCTGCCAAATGGTTACAGGGGAAGTGAATTTGGGGGACCTGAGTCGGTGCTAAATATTCAAAATGAGGCTAAAAGAAGGGAGTGAGCTAGCCAAGTCACCCAGCTCAGAGGGCTTTGTTGAGAGTCCATGCACACCCCTGCTGACTCAGTAGCCTGCCCGCTTCCTGGCATATTCTACCATCCTAGCTGACCAGCACTGTTTTTAGAGCACTCGATGCAATTTCACGGTATCCCCTGCTCTTGACATCCTGAATCTGGAGTCAGGTGACCCGAATTCCAGTCCTTTCTCTTTCTCTCCCTCCCTTCAGCATTTTAGTGGTCTCCTCTGGGAAAAGTCCACGGATGGATCAGGTGTTCTTAACTCCCCAAGGCGTCCATGGTCTTGACTGAAGAATCACCTCATTATTGTCACTGTTGAGAGTTAGCATTTACTTCCCTTATGAGTGAAAGGGCAAAAGCCTAACTCTTGCAAGGGTTCGTAGGCTTTACTAGACTTCCAGAGGGGGCCAATGACATGAAAACATTGACGACCTCAGACAAGATAATCACTACTAAGGCCTAATCGCATTTAAAAGCCTGAGACCCTTTGTAATTATAGACTCAATTCCCATGCTTTGAGGTTAAGAGACGGGGTTGGGCTTCCAAATAGCATGAAATAAACACAAAGCAAAGCAAACCGGAATGGACCCTCTCGGAACAATTACTGCTGATAGTTGAGGACACACTTGGTAAGGGGCAGAATGGACTAATTGTCAACTTATGCTAATTTTGGATCCCTGAAGAGAGCAGAAGCTAAGGAAGGTGGGGGAAGGCATGCTTTTTGCTTCATAGACACGTCTATGCATATATGTGTATGGGAGAAGATAGAGTACCTGACAGTCATCAGAAATCTAAGCCCATCTCTGAGATTGTGTTTTTAGGCTTATTATTTACCTTTATTGTCATCCCTATATTAGGCAAAGTAAAATGTGTGTCCTGATACTGTCACTAAATACATTAGGAAAGCACAATATAAATGGAGAGACTCAGATCACTTGAAGAATCATTCTTGGAAAACTCGAGTTCAGTTGGCTTGTTCTCATTGACCCCAAACGCTATTGGAGACCTTGTCCCAATCCGGCCAATCAATGTAGAATTAATTAGACAGGGAGGACCTTCATTGTAATTTTCTTCTATTTAAACTCATGGGTTTTACTGGCATGGCCTTCCCAAAGACCCTTCCTGTAGTTTGATCCCTGGGTGGGCCTTTCCATTGCTGAGCTAAGGGTTCACTTCAGAAGCCTCCGAAGGTCTGGAGCCTAGCGTGTCAGGACAAGGAGACAATTGAGAAGACGTGTCTTTATTTTACCAGTGAGGAGTCCAAAGAGAGAAGAAGTCTTGACCAAGGTCACAGAGGTAGAGTAGAGTCAAGAGTAGAGTCAGGATTGAGGTGCCTCTCCTGACTTCAGTTTAACAAGCTGTTATTAAGGGCCTACCATGGGCCACTTTCTTCTCAGAGCATTGCTAAAAGAAAACATTAAGTGGTTATTCCGGTTGTAGTTTGGCTCAGGAGCCAGTTAACATTCCCGCTTAGAGAGAAAGGAGAATATAAGAGAAGACAAGGAGAATGCCACCTGGCTACATTTGGAACAGGGTTCTGGAGCAAGGCAAGAAACAAGAGACCCAAGGTCAAGACATTGTTCTTGAGCAAAACATTCTACTTTTGAACCTCAGATTTCCCATCTTTATAATACTATAGTAAAAACCCAATGAATGAAAAACATTAAATTTACAAGGAATCATTAAGTCATTAATAATAATAATAATATCAGCCAACACTTAAGAGTTGTTTTAAGGTCTTCAAAGCACTTCCATGTTATTTCTCATTTTTTGAAAAGTCCTTACCTTCCATCTTAGAATCAATACTATATTTTGATTACAAAGCAAAAGAATAAGGGCTAAGAAAATGGGGGTTAAATGACTTGCCCATTGTCACACAGCTAGGAAATATCTGAGGCCAGATTTTAACCCAGAATCTCCCATTTCTAGGCCTGGCTCTCAATCTACTGAACCACCTATATGCCCCACTTCCATGTTATTTCATTTGAACCTCACAATAACTTTATAGATGAGGAAATTGAAACTGAAGATTACCCAGCTTTCCCAAGGTCACAGAGTTAATGTCTGAGGCAAGATGTGAGTCCAGACCTGTCTGACTCCAAATACAACAATAAACCACTACCTCATTTTTATCGTTGTCGTTTCTGCTATTACTTCTGTTACTATTACTACTGTTAACAGTAAGTTGTAGCTTCTTATCCCCAGGATGCTAGCCATTAATTATTTTGGCCACAGCAACTCATCAGAATCACATTTCTATTCTAGGCTGGGATCTGTGTTGGTTGAGGAAGGAAGGAATGCTCATACCAATGGAATCACAGTGTTTTCGATATATTTAAATATCAATTGCTTATTAGGAGATCTTAGTAACTATGAATGCATGTGTGCTTAGAACCCAACACCACAGTTCATCTGAAGAAAACATTGGAAGAAGTATGTGGGGCAGGTTGAAGAAAATAAATCCTTGTTGATTTAAAAAATATAAAAAAGGATAAATATTTTTATTTAAAATTTATTTTATTAAATTTTATTTAAATGTTGTTTAAAATAAATACTTTTATTTGAAAGGATGACTATTTATATTATTAGTTTTAGTAGATTCCCCAACCTCAAGATGAATTCACCAGTCAAGGTAACTTTGGGCACCAGGAAAGCTTGATGCTAAGTTAGGTGGTAGTGCAAGGTCCAAAAACAAGGAGGTGATCTCCTTTGTCCTTTGCCCTTGTCAGACCGCATCTAGATTCTTCAGTCTTATTTTGGGTCCTGCAGTTTGGAAGGACTTGATAATCAGGAGAGCCTCCTGGGAAGGAACAAGATGACTAGGATGGTGAAGGTCCTTGGATCCATGCAATATGAGGATCTTTTGGAGGAACAGGATGTTGTCATCATGGAGAAGAGAAGACTTGGGGTGAAAGGCAATGGTAACCTACTTGTTTGAATGGCTGTGATGGGGGGGAAGGGTGTTTACTCTTGTTCTGCTTAGAGGTCCGAATTAGGATCAGTGGAGGGAACTTTATGTGTGTGTGGAGAGAGAGAGAGAGAGAGAGAGAGAGAGAGAGAGAGAAAAGTTGCTTCCTCACTAGAGCTGTCCCAGAGTAAAAATAAGCTACCCTTGTAAGGTAGTGAGTTCTCCATCTTTAGAGGCCTCCCAGCTGAGGCTGAGTGGCCACTTGCCAGGTATGCTGCATGAGTATTCTTGTCTTGGTGTGGGTTGAACTGGATGTCCTGTGAGGTCCGTATCATTTCTAAGGGTCTCTGATTCTGGGCAGCATCTTTCCTTAGCACATATGCTTTTCCAGGGGGGTCTCTCCATCAAGGCCTCATGCCTCCTTGGGGAAGGGCACTAAGTCTAAAAAACTTTGCTACTGCTTCTTTTGCTAATTGAACTCTAATGATCTCCTCCAGCACATGTTTGCTGGGGAATAATTAATAATATATGTCACTGATTAATGATATATTTCTATATTTAATCATGTTTATGGCTGGCGCTAAAACCAGGCCCTTGTACACAGGACATTTTTTCATCTGTCACCCATTGTTTGGCCTTCCTGGTACCATGCCAAGGACTGAGGAAACAAAGAAGTCCGAGGATGTCTCACCTACCAGCGACCCAGCTTGGTCCCAAATGCTCCTCTTTAGAATGTTTCCAAGAGTCAGGAAGGAAGAATATCTATAATTTGAGCCATTTCTCAGTCAGTTTCAACCTGTTATATTCCTTTTGCCTCCACCCCCACGTACCAAATCAAATCATATTTGTCTTAGCATCTCTTGCACTGGTCTCCTCTCTATTTTTCCAATCACCATCATAGTTTACTCAGTCAGTCAATAAGCACTTTTTAAGACCTACTAAGTGTCAGACACTGTACTAAGTCCTAGAGATATGAAGAAAAGCAAAAGACAGTCGTTGGCCTTAAGGAGCTTGCAGTTTACCTGGGGAGATGACATGCAAAATACCTGTGTACAAACGAGGTACAGAGAGGATAAACTGGAGATTGGTGGAGGAAGGCACTGAATTCAGAGAGGTCAAAAGGGCTGCCCACAGAAAGGGAGATCTTAGCTGAGTCCTGAAAGAAGCCAGACGATGGAGATGAGGAGGGAGAGTGTTCTAGGACTGGAGTTCAAGGCTTTACCACCTCACACCTGGATTATAACAAAAACCACCCAATGGGCGCGTGGGCCTCCGAGTTCTGCTCTCTATGTTTTATCACCCTCTAAGTTGCCAATATAAGAATCCTAAAGCTCAGAGTTGACTTCCTATCCTCTGCTCAGGAACTGTGAGCAGCTCCCTGCTACCTCTCAGGTAAAAAACAAATTTGTTAATTGGACATTTAAAGTTGTTCTTGGTCTGCCTCCAGTTAGAGTCCCAGGTTCATTATCACTTATTTTCAAACACTCACTGCTCCCATTTCAGTGTTTTTCAAACTTCTTAAAAATGAAACAGGCAGAAAGGCTCTGCTCCCTGGAATAAATTGCTCTCCATCTTTGAAGTTCAGTTTCCCCATCTATAAAATGAACCAGAGGACCTCTAAGGTCACTTGTAGCTCTAGTATCCTAAATGGAGGAATGTTAGTGTTAGAGCACTTAGAAACGGTTGTATCAATTTCTTCCATTTTATGGAAGGGAAAAGGGAGGCCAAGAGAAGGAAAGATAATCTCACAAATGTGCACCAACGCAATCTTGGGCAAGGCTGTGATTCATACTTTAGGACTCTTTCTCTGACCCCGTTTTAGCCAATGGCCTTCAGTTTTGTTACCTGATGGGGAGACTCCATCTCTAGCCTTACTCCAAGATCCTTTCATTTTTCCTCTTTCTTAGTGAACCCAGCCGACATATGCTATGGCACAGAGAGCAAAGAGATCAGCCTGCAAAGGATAACACCTGAGATTACAATGTAATGGCCATGCATATGTGACAGAGAGAGAGATGGCTCCTGAGTGATGACTCATAATCGCTCCCTTTGGAGGGATTCAGTCCCTTCTATGCTTCCCATTCATGACTGCCAGTGTTATCCATCCTTCTCCATGAAACTTGGGGGATGTAGAGTTGGCTAGAAGACCTGTGGGGTCCTAGAGTCACAGAATCCCAGAACTGTGTGGAATGGGAGAATACTGCTAGTCCAGCTTATTCCTGGACAGAACCCCTGTCCCCCCCCCACACACACACACACACATGCAAAGTTCAGCCTTTGTAGACCTCTAGTGAAGGGAAATTCCCTAATCCCTCCCACAGTAACTTTAGCTGAAGCTAAGGGTTTTCTTTCTTTTCTTTTTGTGCAACTGAATTCATACTTTCTGAGGCTGGTCCTCATTAATCCTAATTCCTCCTGTTATACCCAAATAAGCCAGGTCTGATCCCCATCCACTATGGGTCCATCAGGTATTTATTTTTTGTTAATTTACTTATTTATTTGTTTGTTAGTTCCATTAAAATACCCAGGTAACTCCCTTCTTCTCCTCCCCCACTGGAGAAGGCATCATTTGGTGTTTATTCTAAGATATTGATAGCGGTTCTCTTTGTGGTGACAATAAACTTGAAATGATGGGAATGCCCATCAGTTGGGGAAATGGCCAAATGTGGTATTCAGCTATGATTGTGATGGAATACTCTTGTGCTGTAAGAAATGATGAGCAAGTTAATTTTAGAAACACATAGAAAGATTTATGTGAAATTATGAATGAAATGAATAGAACCAAAAGAACACTATGCATAAAAAACAAAAATATTCTTTGAAGAATGACTTGCATATGTCTACCTCCAGAGAAAGAACTGGTAAACAGAAATAAGCATGACATAGTATATATATATATATCTTCAGATGATTGCCATCTCCCTGCCCAAGTTTTACTTGCCAATCATGAACCATCCCCAAGTTCAAGTTCTTTGACTGCTCCATATCAAGTCTAGGTTCCAGACTTCTCATTTTTGCAGCCCTACTTGAAACATACTGGATGTCCTTCTTCCTATATATAAACTTTCTATAGTCCTTCACTGAGTTATAGAATATTAGAGTTGGGAGGGCATTTGATTCCATGAGGTTCTTAACCTGGTTCCAATGGTTAGAGCCCCAGACTTGGATTCAGAAAGACCTGAATCTGCCTCAGACACCTTCTAGCCCTGTGCCCAAGACACTTAGCCTCCATTTTCTCATCTATAAAATGGGAATACTAGCAGTACCTACTGCCCAGTGTTGTGTGGATCTAATGAGAAAATACAAGTCATCTTTTTCAAACCCAGTCTTCACTATACAGATGCTAGCTCTGGAGGTGCAAGTTCTTTTTAATTTTATTTTTATAACAAATTTTCACATAAGTTTTCTAAAGTTATATGATCCATGTTGTCTCTCTCCCTTCTTCCCTTCCCTGTCCTTGAGCTGACAAGCAATTCAATCTGGCTTATACATGTATTATCACACAAAACCAAAACCCCAAATCATATACCCAAATGAACAAGTGATAAATCCTATGTTTTCCTTTGCAGTCTGACTCCCACAGTTCTTTCTCTAGAAGTGGGTGGCATTCTTTTTCATAAATCCCTCCAAACTGCCCTGGATCGTTGAATCGTTGTTAGTAGCAAGGTCTATCGCATTTGATCTTTCCATCGTATTTCACTTACTGTGTACAACGCCCTTCTGGTTCTGCCTATGTCATTTGCATCACTTCATGAAGGTCTTTTCAGCTCTTTCTGAAGTCGTCCCATTCGTAATTCCTTACAGCACAGTAGTGTTCCATCACCATCCGATGCCACAATTTGTTCAGCCATTCCTCAATCGAGGGATGCCCCTCATTCTCCAATTCTTCGCTACTACAAAGAGCGCGGCTATAAATATTTTTGTACAGCAGGTCCTTTCCCATTTTTTTTTTATCTCTTTGGGATCCAGACCTAGTAGTGGTATTACTGGATCAAAAGATAGGCATTCTTTTATGGCCCTTTGGGTATCGTTCCAGATCGCTCTCTTTGGAGGTACACGTTCTATGTTTGATCAATGGATGGCTGCCTCAGAGATTCCGCTGTTCTGCTCAGGGCCTCGTCGTCGCCGTGACCTCTCCTTCATATCCTGGGCCCTGACCCTCTCAAAGAAATCAGGGCCTTATTCAGTGCTCTCTCGCGTGGATTCTCCACCTGCTGCTCTGTTCCAGAGGAGGGTGTGTCGTCCCTCTCAGGACTTCAGAATAATATTTAATTTGTAGTGTACAACATGGGGCTAGGCACACAGGAAAGCTCAGTGCTTGGGTCTGCCTAATGGTTCCATCCTTCCTCCCCAAACACCCACACTCACGGGCACAGCCCAGGCCCCCCACTCCTCTCTGCAGCACCCCAGAGGTCTCCGGCTCAGGCCTCCTTTGGGGCTGTGGGAACAGCGAGGGCAAGCTCTCTGTCAGAGCTTGACAGGCTTGTGTGAATGGCCATGATTAGGCGGCGATTGTTTCTAATGGTGCCATTTTGTCCTCTGATGCCTTCCTTTCTCAAAGCCACCCTGGCGACAGTGACAGATGACCCGGCCACTGCAGGCGGGAGCACAGATTTCTGCGTCTCTGCTGTTGTCACCGCCGGAGAGGCTGCTGTAAATGTTTGGTGGCCGGGCGGTCCCCGCTGCCTCCCTGGCCGGGAGTCAGACCTGGGCGGGCTTCCCTGGCTCGTCTTCCTCCCCCGCCTGGAATTACTGAGCAGAGAACCTCAGGCCGCCCTAGAACAGGACATGTCGGGGGGGGGGGGGGGGATGCCCTTGGACAGGCCGTGTCACAGGGAGAAGGGCCTCAGAGCAGGGCCCGAAGAAGAGGCTCTCGTGGAGAATCTATTGGACTGGAAGCGGCCCCTCTGCAACTTCATGGGAACAGAATCGGAGTGGATCTAAGTGGTCGTTGAGTCCAGCCTCCTCTTTGAATAGATGACGATGATGGAGGCTTAAGGACAATGGAGGGAAAGAGTCAGCTACAAGGCAGGATTCACACTCAGGTCCCCTTTCGTCCAAGTCCAGAGTGCACATCACTAACCGATGCTGCCTTTCCAAAAGGTTCCCGTATACCAGGAGGCCCGAACCCAGGAACCTGAGATGGAAGAAACCTCCGCTTTTAAAGTGAGCTCATGGAGTTTCTGTTGAGTGTTTTTAGTTCTTACCTCTAGAATTAGGCAGAAACAAGACTAATCCTTTCTCCCTTTTTATTATTTAAAAAGAGCAGTTCTTCTACCCCAAATCTTCCTTTCTGGTCGTGGCTGATCCTTAGGAAGAGAGAATCCAATTGATCTTGGCTCCTCCTTGCTTTTATAGGCTTTTATCTGGACCTGGAGCTTGGGATGTCTGGGCTCTTCTAGGAGCTGCCCGCTTCTCACCCAGGACACCAACCTCCCTTGGGGCAGCCTAGGGCTGCTGGAGCGTTCTTGCTCCCATCTCTGTCCCCTGACTGCTTTTGTGTTCAGAGCCCATCCGCGCCCCTGGGGCTGGAATACTTCCTGGCAGACATTCTCTCATCATTGTTTCTTAGAACCACTGTGTTGGTTTGGGGGAATGAAAGACGCCCATAGGAGCTCCGGTTACCTTTGCTCTGCAGACACTGCCATGCTGACCAAGAAGCATGGGGACAGGACAGGGACCCATCCCTGGCGCTCCCCGAGAGCTTGGGCCTCCCCTAGATGATACAAATGAGGTGGTGGGAAGAGTAAGCCAGGCAATCACTCACTAAGCATTTATTAAATGCCCGCTGGGTGCAGTTGCCATGGTAGGCACCGGGAAGAACTAAATAAAGAATCCATCCGTACCTTCGAGGAGCTGCCATGATTTGGGGAAGGTTTCATTTAACCTACTTGGGCCTCAGGTTCCTCATTCGCCAAAGGAAGGCAGTCGGGCTCAGTGGTCTCTGATCCTCTCCCAGGTCTGTCTATGACCGTCATCTTTTGTGCACACATCAGTATTTGTCACCTATCTACTAAAGCTGCAAGAAATTTCTGAGGGAGAGGTCCTAGTTGTGGCATGCGTAGGGACGATGGTTTGGGAAATATGCCATCGGTTGCCTTCTTCTCTACCCCAGGATCCACCAAATGTCTTTGGCATGTCAGTCGCCCGTGATTGTATCATCCTTTATAATTCCCTGATCCTCTTCTCTAGCTCGTCCCTAACCGTCTTATCTAGATAGTTTAGAAATTCAGATCTGGAGGGGATCATAATAGCATAGAGCTCTTGGTAGAAGGGACCACAGAACTTCTCTGTCCTCTTCATTTTACAGGTGGGGAAACCGAGGCACTAGCCTATGGTAGAAATTAATAAATGCTTGTTAATTCAATGACTGAAGCTCGGCATGCTCATTTTCTCCCCCAGTGCCTCCCTCTCTACTCAGCCACTGCCCATCTCCCCGTGTCTGATACTTGGGATCCTGCCTGTTGACCCTTCACATTTTAGTACAAAATGATGCCAGGCTTTGTTATAGCTCATGCTCTGTTTTGGATGTACTGGCTCCTCTGTGCCTCATCAGAAGCAGTGAGTGCAGCTCCAGGAGGAGGCTTTAGGCAACACACCTCCCTCCCTCTCTGCTTTTTTGGGGAGAAGGAGCCAGGGTTGCTAGGCATTGGGTTGGAGCTGCGAGGAGATATTTTCCTTGAAATGATGCCTTGGGCCTGGGTGTGCCATGTACTAGGGAAGCCCTGGGCTGTAGGTGGGAGGGAGCCACCTGGGGAGGGAGCCAAATCTTCCCACCCAGCTGATTGCTTTGTTTAGGCCCCAAATCAGCCCCTGCTGTCCTAGGGATGGAGTGTGGAGGTGGACTTTGCATGCACATCTGGGCTTTATCATTCTGAATTAAACTGCCTCAGGAACCAAAAAGCATAATATTTTCTCTTTATTATGCTCTGCCTTGGAAAGAGATCAAAAGACTTGGGTTCAAATCCCAGCTTTGCTTCCCATTCCCTGTTAGGCCTCAGCCAAATCACTTAGAGGTCTAGGCCTTATTTTCCTCATCAGTCAAGGGGGAGGGCATGAATCATTTGAGAAAGATTTAGAACTTGGAAGGGCCCAAAAGATCATTTAGTCCAAAGAACAGATAAGGAAACTGAAGATCCAGAGAGAAATGACTTGGCTTACTATAATTGGTGAAGGTAGCATGGATGTAAACCCAGGTCCTTTGGCTCCACAGTATTTATTGGGGTCTGGGTATATTGGGGAGAGACGGGACTGACCACACAACATCCCCAAGCTCTGCTGCCCTGATGTTGACCTTCCCAGTGGCCACTGCAAATGGAGAGACCTGGTAGTTGTTGGCTTTAGACAGGATGCAGTTGACATATCTTGGACTTGTCGAGCATCCATATCAGTCCAAAATAATTTTAGGAAAAATTGTGTGTCAATCTGTTGAGATGGGAGCAGATTTCTAGGTTATAGGTTGGCAGGTACTAGAGAGAGAAGTCACTGGTGGGGTGATGGGGTGCCTGGCATCTAGCGTGGCTTATTGTAGTCGATGTGCTTTGTAAATGGAGCAACATCCTGGAGCTTAGAAAAGACACAATGAAGCATCCACTGGGATTCTTTGAAAACTAAATCTCAGCAGAATTGATTTCCTTCGTAATCCTCTGTATTTATTTTATACATTTAAATAACTTTTTCAGAGAAGGGATCTAGAAGCTTCATCAAACTTCCAAATGGGTCCATGACATTAAAAATGAACAAAAAAACCCTGATCTAAATCATCTGTTGGGTTGCTATTCTTTCAATATCCCCCAAATCCAGCTTTGTCTTTGCCAGGTTCTCCGGTCATTTTCACCTCTTTGTCAAAGGATTTTTGTAAGTATAAAACACTCTCCTCCCTTCCAGTAGCCTGGCTTCAGCACAGTATTTTGTTTTTGGTGTGGCCTAAGAAAGCTCAAACTTGATCTAAAAAAGGAAAAGTCAGCCTTCGAAGAACCTTGAGACTGTATCTTCAGCCTTGTTGGTGAAGCCCCAGGGTCGATCAGATTTCTCTGGGTTTCTCTATTTTAAGCTCATGGCTTTCCATCCTATCCCCTTGGCATCGCCCTTGGATTCATTCTTTTCTCTGCCTCTGAAGGCTTTCTTGTCCTTGTGGGCAATAGGAGGAGGTCAGGTGGCCGATTGCCCAGAGTGAAAATGGTCAGGGGGTCCCAGTGCTATCCATCCACTTTAATGGAGTCTTTTTTAATAAATGCAGAGGCCTAGATTTGAGTTTGGAGGGATTTTAGTCTAACCATATAATTTTGCAGTTGGGGAAACATCATGATTAAGTTGCAGGTGTGGCGGGGGTAATGTTAACTCATAATTGACTCATAGGCTCCTTGACAGATAGTGATTATTTTTTACTTTCGATAATGTCTAACTCTCTGTGACTACATTTGGTGTTTTCTTGGTAAAGATCCTGCAATGGTTTGCCATTTCCTTCTCTAGCTCATTTTACATGTGAGGAAACTGTGACTAACAGGGTTAAATAAGACTTACCCAGGGTCACACAGCTAGTAGGTATCTGAGGCCAGATTTGAACTCAGGAAGAAAGGACTTCAGAAATTGACTCGTCAAATGCTTTCTCTTTTTTTAAACAGATGAGAAAAAAGAGGGTTTAGTGACTTGGGGCAAATGACCTCAGCAAGATAGTGTACGATAACCCAAAGATTCCAGCTTTTGGGAAAAAAACAAACAAACAAACAAACAAAAAAAACAACCTGCTACTTGACAAAAACTGCTGGGAAAATTGGAAAACAGTATGGGCGAGATTAGGTCTAGATCAACATCTCATACCCTACACCAAGATGAACTCAGAATGGGTGAATGACTTGAATATAAAAAAGGAAAGTACAAGTAAATTGGATGAACACAGAATAGTATACCTGTCAGATCTGTGGGAAAGAAAAGATTTTAAGACCAAGAAAGAGTTAGAAAATATTAAACAAATGTAAAATAAATAATTTTGATTACATTAAATTAAAAGGGTTTTGTACAAACAAAAACAATGCAACCAAAATTAGAAAGGAAGTAAAAAAAATGGGAAAAAATCCTTATAACAAAAACTTCTGACAAAGGTCTAATTACTCAAATTTATAAGGAGCTAAATTAATTGTACAAAAAAGCAAGCTATTCCTCAATTGATAAATGGGCAAGGGACATAAATTGCTCAAGGCTACATGTGTGAAATAGTAGTGCTGAGTTTTAACTAAGGGAGTCTAGCTCAGATTCAGTGTGATAGGCCGACTGAGGTTCGTGAGATTAATTCAGTGGTGTCAAACTCCAGTGGAAGTGGGGTCAATCAACCATACATCAGGATCCCACCTCACAGATTGAGGCTGCATGTTGACTTTGAACACCACAAATTAACATCGTCTGTGTTTAACTGTGGTTGTATTTATTTTGATAAATATTTCCCAATTATATTTTTATATATAGTTCAGGCCACACCGGAGAGTATTGGGGCTGCATTGGGGCCAGGTCCTCATGTTTGACACCTCTGAGTTAAATAGCGTGTCTAGAATCACTAACTATAGTATCTGTCATGAGCAAGATTTTCATTCCAGTTGCTTCTGACAAAAAGACTAGTTTTCTCTCTACCCCACCATGAACTCTCAACTTTATAGAGATGATTTCATTGTTTTTCTCCCCAGATTCATAGCACAAATATCATCTCCATGTTATAGATGAGGAAAAAATGGCTCTGAGAATGTCTAAACTTTTCTAAAATAGAATAGGTCAAACTTGTGTTCATCTGGGAAAAACACATAACTACTAAAGTAGTCAGAAAAACCAAGTCTTTAATCAGGAAAGAGATAGTGTTCAATATTTTGGCCCCGACACACAGAAAGTCAAGTGCTAAAACCACACAGAGCCAAATGCTCTAGGACTCTGCCAACAGTGTCTCTGAAAGAATCACCACGCTAGAAGACTCTCCGAAGAACAATGGAATTTGGGGAACTTATATACCATTTGGGGAACTAAGGACAGGGAAGTATGATTGACTACTAGTTCCACTCAACTAGGACCATTAAATACCTTAAGGTCTATTATTCAGTCCGAAATGGCTAAGTCTGGGACTTCCCTTGGGCTGAATTCTTGCGGGACAGGGACAGAATTGGGGTCTCCAGATTTCAAGTTGAAACCTGGGATCTATTCCTGTTATGAAAGTTCAGAGCAAGGGCCATTCTACCTTCCTGTCAATATGTGCACTATCCGAGTCCCAGAGGTGAGTATCTGTCCAACTATGTACCCACAACCTTTTCGGCCCCTTTTGTCCAATAGGATTGTGGGAAAAGACCCAGAAGACCCTTCCTCAAGGAGAGAGGCAAGATATTTTTCTTCATTGTGAAACCCAAGCCTCAGTTTCCTCATCCATTGAATAGGGGAGTTAGGTTAGATGTCCTCAGGTGTGTCTTCTAGCTTAAGATTTAAGAACTTAACATATATGCTCAGATCATTTCTCCTCCCTCTATAAAATGGGAATAAAAATGCTTTGGTATCAGTCTGAATTGGAATGGACCCTAGAGGTCATGGAGCTAAAGTCATCATTCTTCCTCTCTGTGAGACAGGGTGCTCATTATCTACCAAGATACTTCTTATTCATTTTTCCTACTGACACCAGTCAAGGGAAGTTATGTTTTATTTTAGGGCTGAGGAGAGTGAGAGCATCCGTCCTTTCAGGAGTTTCCTCTGCCCAGTCTTATTGTAGAAAACCGCTGCTAGATTTATTGGTCAGGTGGAATTTTTTTTTTTAAACCCTTGTACTTCGGTGTATTGTCTCATAGGTGGAAGAGTGGTAAGGGTGGGCAATGGGGGTCAAGTGACTTGCCCAGGGTCACACAGCTGGGAAGTGGCTGAGGCCGGGTTTGAACCTAGGACCTCCTGTCTCTAGGCCTGGCTCTCAATCCACTGAGCTACCCAGCTGCCCCCTCAGGTGGAATGTTTTGCCATGAGCAGCCTGGGCTTCTTTCTGCTCTTTAGAGAAAGGCAGCATTTCAAATTTAAAAAAAAAAAAAAAGTTTTATTGGTGGATGAATTTCATCTGGCAGCTCTCATCCTTCCTCTTAATTCCCTTCCAATCAGCAGTTCTCAGTAACTGAGTTTCTTTGCCTGGATTTACAACAAAGCCTGTAGATCAGGAAAACCAATAAAAAAGGTTCTTTGCCATCAAAACCAGCCATGAACATGAACATGTCCTGACAGATCTTAAGAGACCTTAGAAACCACATGGTCTTATTTAATGGAAGAAGACACTGAGCCTAGGGAAGGGGAAGTAATTTGCTGAGTATGGATTTGAACTCCCAGCTTTGGACTCTGAAATCTAACAGATCCTTCCTAAGCCACTGAGTCAAGAGTTTCTTTCCATTCTCTGCTCAGTGGGGTCTGGCCCTCTGACACTTAATGGCCCTCTTCCCCACATGGCCTGGTATTCATTTTCTGTGCATTCTCTGTATACTTATTTAAGCTGGCTCTCACGGTCGGTTTCCTCCACTGAAATGTACTCTTCTTGGGGGCAGCGATTGTCTTGCCATCATTAATGCTTTAATAAATGCTGCTTGAGTCACTGATTGATGGTAGCCCACCCTGTGCTTGCCAGCCCTTGTAGGAGGAGGTGGGGTGGGGGAGGGCAGGGAGGATGTCTGGTTTACAAGAGAGGGAGCAGGCATAGATGTGGGCACACAGTGCCCTCTATTCCATGAGTAACAAGTCTGGTTTAATCCAGAATCATTTCTTTACTGCTGTCTAGGGCTCTGGGATAATTGCATGATTTCTTAACTGGGTAGTTTGGAAAATGCCACCTTTAATAGCTTTAAGAGAAGGATTTGACCTATTTTCCTATTTTATAGTATGGAAGTTGTTGTCATTAACAGGCCTATAATCACAAAGAGGGGGTATAATGCTTGGTTCCATAAATTGAATCTTTCCCAAGATGGTATTTTATTTTTTACAATAAATGCTTCAAGGTTTGGGCATTGGGGGAAAAAGGCTGGCTTCATTCTAGCTCTTCTCTCTGGGCTATTTCCCTCCCTTGTTGACAGGGTGGGTTTCACCCAGGTTTGGTTCCTTCCTGGGTAAATGGCAGCGCCTCAGATGGAGATATTCCCAGACTGCTTAGAGTTTAGTGTTTGCTCCATCTAAACAGGGCTGGTCCTTTAAACAAAGCTACATAAACTAGAAAGGTCAGCAGCCTGATGCTAACTTGTTGTCGTTTATGAGGCAATAACCTCCTATTCCTGGTTTTTGTGACCTTCCTGGACTTACCAACAAGAAGGAGGAGACATCCCTTTTCCTGTGGGCTCTCGTGTCTGTCCTAGCTAGTCCTAGACGGTCTCAGCCTCTGGCCAAAGGGCACCAGTCCATGCTGAGAATTCGTACCAGCCATCTCGTTCACTAACCCCAGTCCCTGTTGCTTGTTCTCCTTCCTCAGGTCAGTTGGCTGCTGGTACCTGTGAGATTGTAACTCTGGACAGAGACAGTAGTCAGCCTCGAAGGACTATTGCACGGCAAACTGCTCGATGTGCTTGTAAAAGAGGACAGATCGCTGGCACAACGAGAGCCCGGCCAGCCTGCGTGGACGGTAAGCGGCCCCGTGCGTGCCCATTGTCTGGGATCAGAAGAGGGGGCTCCCACGTGGTCCCAATTATCCATGATTGTAAAGGTCAGGGAGTGGATGGATTTAGGTGACTTAGCCTGGTATTGCCGATAAAAGCATTCTAGTGACCCCGGGCAGACCTCTCCCCTCACCTACCTACCCCCTCCCCACAAAACAATCGATCGGCTCTGTGTAGCATCAGCCTTGGTATTTCGGCTATTGTCACGGGACTTGAAATGCCAGCGTCTGGCTGTGTGCTGCCCTAATGCGAAGGATAACCCATTGTGAGAAATGTCTTGAAGACAAGACAGGTGGAGTAATGATTTCTGAGATCTTTATTCTTAGGAAAACATTCGCTCACTGCAATATGTAATCAAAGGTTTAGTGGTACTTGGAGGCTAATCTGACTTCTCCGGCGTGAAAGTTAATGTTGTTGGAAAGGGGAAAAAAGGCACTAAGAGGGTTGTTGTTTCCCATAGATGGCTGAACATGCCACTCGTGTGAGGTTCTTGGAGTCTTGACTTTCTCTGGAATGGCCATGTGATGTGGCTCATGGCTAGAAATAGAGGGATCCCCTACCCCAAGAGCAGGAACACCAATGCACCCCTTATAAACATGCATGTAGACTGATGGTATATCCTGTGCATTCAGCCAGTGGACCCCAGTGAAATAATCTCTGCTGACCTATGATTGCCCATGATGCTGACAATGAAAGCTGTTGTGAATGGATTTGGAATATGTCGATTCTTACTTTGGTGGGAACGAGAACAGAAGGTTCATGTATAGAGGGATTTGGGGGATTTTTTTTGAGAAACAAGTCATACCTTGCCTTAGAAGAAAGACTAGAAAAGGTGGCTCTGCAAAACTATTTAACGTTTTATCAGCCATCAAATTCTTTCACTATAGGAGGAGCACAAGATCTTCATGAACTCTTCATGTAGAAAAGATGTTTTTATGGGTGAAGTTTTTTTATGGGAGAGTGAGGGTTGAAATACATCTTGGAATGCCAGTTTTTGCATTATTTATCAATACATGCATTTGGATATGCTTTAAGCAGAGACATTTCTTGGGGTGAATATAAAATCTTTGTGTCTCACAGCAGAGACCCAGTTTTCATACAGTTTACCCATACAAAGGGTTTCGATTCATGGGAGCAGAGCAATCCCCTAAAGGTTAGTTTTGGGAGACAGGTTGGAGTTCAAGATTAGAAGGGAAATCTAAGGAATTAAATTTAGAGGTTTGACTAAGTATGAGACTTCTAAAGTAATATTGTGGTCACCAATTAAAATATTATAGCTCAAGTCAAAATGACTTTCAATAGCTTTTTTTACAAAGAAGTGGAAAGAGTGAAAGTAGAGAAATGTAAGAAGAGAGTAGAGAAAATGTCTAGCCTATCACACTAAATGTTGCTCCAGTGTCTGGCTCAGCCCCAGCAGGGCTCATTAACCCTCAGCCAGAGGACCCCATGATGTCTTATACAAAGGTTTCAGCAATGCATCCTCCTCCAAGAAGGGGAGGCCTCTCTGGAACTAATCTCTCCAGAAGCCAGGAAGGGAAGGTCAGCTACTCAGTCACCCAAGACAAAGTACAAAAGAGAAGATACAGGAGCTCCAATGAAGCAATCCAAGAGCCAAGGTCCCAAGTTGAAGCCTAGGTCCCAAGTCCAAAGGCACCTCCAACAGGCAAGTCATCAGCCAAAGATTTAGAAGACTCAAGCCCTTTTCATAGTCCTTTTTCCACGTCATTTCCTGTCCCTTCCTCCACTTTACAGGAACCAAATACAGTTTTTAAATTTGCCTTGCTCTGCCCCTGGGCAGAGCAGTCACCTCTGGGGTTGTCACCCACTTTTAGTAAATTATTTGGGAACTCCCTTACTTAGTGTTAAGTAGGGGGTATTTAAGTTTTTGGTTGATTAATTTCAAAGCTGCTGATTCTCTAGGTCCTTCATTGACCCTCATAGAAAGTTCCACGCCCTCATCTCCTGGAGGGGAAGCTGCTGGTCTCCTGCTCACCCCCTCCCTAACTGTAACCCTCTTTTCCAGAGATACTTTGGCCTTGAAAAAACATCATTCTTCCAAGGCAGGCAGGTACTATGTAGGTAGGGATGCTAAGAATCTGGAGAGGAAGGCAGGTGGAGCACATGCTCTAGAAGGACAATCTTTTATGAAGTTTGGGGGAGGAGGTTTGGGCCTAGAAAACAGGTCGTGGAGACCCAGTGACTAAGTGTTCAATCCATATGTCAATCAACAAGCACTTATTAAGCATCTATGTACCACATAGTTCTAAGCACGGGATACTAGTATAAAGAATAAAACAATGTCTACTCACCAGGAGTTGATAATCTACTAATGAAAGAACAAGTCCATATAAAAATATATGAGCGGGGCAGCTGGGTAGCTCAGTGGAGTGAGAGTCAGGCCTAGAGACAGGAGGTCCCAGGTTCAAACCCGGCCTCAGCCACTTCCCAGCTGTGTGACCCTGGGCAAGTCACTTGTCCCCCATTGCCCACCCTTACCAATCTTCCACCTATGAGACAATACACCGAAGTACAAGGGTTAAAAAAAAAATATATGAGCCAGGGGGCAGCTAGGTAGCTCAGTGGATTGAGAGCCAGGTCTAAAGATGGGAAGTCCTGGGTTCAAGTTTGGACTCAAGACCATTCCTAGGTGTGTTACTCTGGACAATTAACCTACTGCTCTGCCTTGAAACCAATGCACAGTACTGATTCTAAAATGGAAGGTAAGACCCTGTCTAAATATAGATAGTTCATGTTGGATTACACTAGCAGTTTAGAAAATCAAAAGAGATCCCCTGCATCAGACGGTGTGCAGCTAAAGTGGCCATTCTTGCTGGCTCTTCCCCCATCCCCGTCCCACCAGAGAGCCTGGTCCCAGCATTATTCTTCACTTCCCTAGAATCCTCTCCCTGGAGGTGTAGCCACATTAGCAACTCTTGCCTCTATGTGGCTTCAGTGTTTCTCTATACACACACAAGACAGTATCTCTCCTCTCCCATCTCCATAGCCTCTCAAGGTCTCCAATATTCAGTATTTGTATTTCATCCCCATGGCTACTGATGGATGTCAGCTGAGTCACTCAATTACCCAGACACAGTTCGCCGTATTCATCTCCAGTGAACCCGTTCCTCTCTGACCTTTAAGAAAATAGAACAGCTTAAGGACTGGACCATTGAAACTTCAGTCTTATCTCTCAGGCCCATCGGATCAAAGAGAACAGCACAGTGAGCAAGCCATAAGTGGTCCTGATTGGAAAGGAGAGAGGGCTGCACCAAACTTTTTTTTTCTCTTGGTTGTTGACAGAGGAGAGAATCAGAGAGCCCTCATCTCTGTGATTTAAAATAGGAGATTTGCTGTTGGCTCTCTGGGCGTTGGGATTAAAGCTCCCGACCAGTGGATTTCATTAAGGAGATAAAGATTTGCCAGGCAGTTAAGAGGAGGGTTATACATCATATGGCTCCTTCTATTAAGGGGAAAAAAGCCCTTCTTTGGAAGAGGATGCTTTATGGTAAATTGGCCTTTTCTTGAGGCTGAGAATGGATAACAGTTGGGGCTCCCAGAATTACTGGCTATTGAGAGAGTAAAGAGAGAGGCAGGGGAACGAAGAAGTAAAATCTTATCAAACTCTCTGACTTGTTCTCTGGCTCTGAAAGAAGTCACCTACATAGCAGCCCAGGTGTAGTCAATTATACCATTGCCATGCACTTATTAGGCACCTGCTGTTGTGTCAAGCACTGTGCTAGGCCAGGGGATTCAGAGATAGGAGTGAAGCAGCCCGTTCCCTTAAGGAGCCTACATTCTGACTTTGAAGGGCCAGGGATGATGCTGAAGAGGGACTAGAAGGAATTGTGCCTGCCAAACGTGGATGTCCGCTCCGGGACCCTTTGGCTTTGTCTCGGTTGGCCAGGAAGCTGATTCCCTTTCTTTTGCCTAGAGTTGAGGTTCTCACCACAGATTCTACAAGCTGGGAGGACTATAGAGGGGCCTTACATGATGAGGAAATTCTTTCTACCAGTTGTAATTGGGAACTTCTCTGAAACTTATAGAGCAGGGGTCGGCAACGTGTGGCTCTCGAGCCATATCTGGCTCTTTTGAGGGCCAGATGTGGCTCTTTCTGCAGGAGCCATAAAGTCCATTTTTTTCAGGCGCTGTCACAGGCACGGCACTGTGAGCACTGCACGGCTCTCACGAAATTACATTTTAAAAAATGTGGCGTTTATGGCTCTCACGGCCAAAAAGGTTGCCGACCCCTGTTATAGAGTATTAAACAATGGACTTAGAACTTTTGGGAATTGGGAACTTCTCTGAAGCTTTAAGTATTAGATAGTCACAGAGCTAGGATTGTTGTGGAGAGCAAATGCAAATGCAAAGAACTGTAGCTCAGATGTCTTCATCTTTAGGTATGAAGTATTTATTGAAGAATGTTAAAGATGGTGTTAGCCAGGGTGATAAGAAAGCCATAGCGGGGGCTTGGGGTTGCTAGATTTTTTATTCCTGGTCTGGGGTATTCCCTTTCTTCCTTCCTGGAAATTCTCCACCCTCTCTGATTATTCCTCACATGGGTGTTCCAGGGGAAGATGCAGGGAAAGAGTTCAAAGTGTACCTGGGTGATGTTCTCTCCCATACTTGAGTGACCTTCCTCAGTCTTGCAAACTCTTATCAAAGGAGATACCCTCTCAGGCTCATTGACCTCACCAGCTCTTGTCAACTGGGAGTAGCTGGGAGAGCACAGAGTCTCTAATAGCTACTAAGTGGTTAAAAAAAAAAAGCATAAGATCAAAATGCACCATTTAAGAAAAAAAGAATTTCAAAGTGTTTCTAAGATATTAAAGCACCATTTACCACTGCCAATCCTCATCAGGATCAGGACTGGAACCCAGTTCTTCTTGGTTATAAAGTTAGCTCTGTCCACTATCTTACATTATTTCTCAACAAAATAAAAACAAGATAATGGTGTGATAGAGCACTATCTAGTCCCTACACACACCTCACCTCAGGAGTTATAAACAGTTTTCCTTTATAGTTAAGGTTCTGGGTGCAAAGAATGGGGAAGCTCTTTTTTCTTTCCTTCCCAAGAATCATACCCCAAACCTATGGCAAGACCATTAACTAAAGAAACTAAAGTAGAAGCAATAGATTTCAGAGAGCACAAAGAAATATCTGTGGATATTTTCCTAGAGCCTAGAATGTGAGAGTGGAAGAGAGCCTACAGAGGATGGAAGTCTCCAAAACCAATAATTCTGACTGCCATTTGTCATTCGGGTAGATTAAAAAAGGGGAAATTTTCCTTAAAAGTCCAATGTGACAGCACAGGGAGCTCTCTGAATGATTCAGACAGTGCACAAACAGAGGAGATGGATTCCAAATTGAGAGGCATAAGGATGTGTTCGAAGGAGCCCCAGGTCCAATTCCTGTGTGATACTGGGCAGAACCCTGCTCCTCCAGAGCCTGGTTTTTCCTCTTCAGTAGGAATAATCCTTCACTGCCTGCCTGATGGGTTTGTGGGGAAGCATTATGGCAATAGTATGTATGAGTGGTCGCCATGATCACTAGCATGGCAGGCCCAGAAGAGATTCCGGAGTAGTAGAGACAGGAAAAATGTTCCACATCCAGCAAAGTGACCTCTCAGGGGGTTTCGAGCAAGTACAGCAAAGGAGAACCAGCCCAGCTGCACAGGACAAGTGGGCCAATGGTGGGAAGAAGTCTGAATAGCTCATTGGCATCTATTTACTTTTCCAAATAGAATGTTCTCCAGTCTTGAACTAGAACAAAAACCAGGGGAGGCGAAGCTCTCCATCCCTGGAGGGGAAGGATGAGACGGCGAACTAGAGTCACACAGCTAGAATTGGGACTAGAACCCAATTCTTCATGGTTATAACGTTATCTTTCTGTCCACTACCTCACATTGTCTCTCAACATATTAAAACGGGGAAATTTTATAGGATAGGCATCTCTAAACAGAGGGTCAGTGGCCATCTGCTGGCCATCGGGGGATTCAGGAATCCAGCAAGAATGACCCGAGATGCCCTCCAGCTTGGGCACTCTGTGCTTCCCAGAGCCCTTCAGATCTTCTTTGGTCAAGGCACAGAGAGGCCCTGGCAGGCTCTGCACTCCATAAATCGTGTGGAAAAATTAGCTTTCAGTGCATTTGGGTCTGATGAACTGCCTCAGGAGAGAACATTCATGCTGAGTCAGGTTTGCGATTGCTGAGCCCTTCCACCTTGCATGGTGTAATTACTGCAGTCACGATCCCCGAGGCACTGGGGTCAAAGGCCTCTCCGTGCACTGGTACCCGGCCGTAACGGGCCCCTTCCTCTCCTCAAAGCCTGCCAGTCAGAAGCCTGCTTATCCTCTGGGGCTCAGATCCATGGGCACCTCCTCTGGGAAGTCTCCCCTGATTTCATCATGCCAGCTGATCTCACCCTTCCTGGAATTCCCAAACTGTGTCTGACTCTCCTCGAGCCCTTCCCTCGTTTGTCTGCTTTATCTGTGCCCAGGTAGAGGGTCTGCTCCCCTCGGGCAAGGCTGGGCCTTCAGAGCCCAAGTCCTTGAGGCCGTGCCCTCGGCTGCACAGTGTCCAAGTCCCGTTAGGAGGTGTGCCCTGACTGGGCCAGCCATTGCCCGGGCTCTGCTGGCTAGCAGCATCTTTGTTGTTATTGCTTTGGCCACCACTGCTAGAACTATTATACGCACGCATGAAGCCACGGGGCTAGCAAGGAAGTGAAGGGGGAAAGGAGAAAGGGAGAAGAAAGCAGGAGCAAGCACTTGTCATTTGCCGGGCTCTGCCCTTAAGAGCTTTACAATTATTATTTCATCTGAGCCTCACAAAAGCCCTGGGAGGTGGATGCTATTAGGACCTCCTTTTTACAGATGAGCAAACTGAGGCAAATGGAAATTAAGTGGCTTGCCCAAAAGTCACACGGCTAGTCTGTGTCTGAAGCTGGATTTGAACTCAGATCTTCCTAACTGCAGATCCAATGTTGTATCCACTGAACCGCCTGGCTGCCTCTGAATTGTGTTCTCTAGTATTCAGCATAGACTTTGCCTGATACATTATGAGCTTTTCGACCTGATTAATTGTGTAATCCATGGAAAATGGAACTCCAAGCTAGAAAGATGTGAGTGTAAGTCCCACCTCCAATACAAAGGGAGTTGCTATGAACTTTTAGTCAAGTCTCTTCATTCCTCAATGCCTCAAGGATCTCTTTAAGACACTCAGTTACCTAGAAGGTGCCAATTAGATTTCAGAGAGAGTTTTCTCCACCAGAATTTTTGTGTACCAACAAGGCGGCTAAGTAATACAGTAAGGTGGCTAGGGGCAGAATGAATGGAAGTCTGATTTGGAAGTTTAGGGCAACCTGAGTTCAAATCCTGCCTCAAGCACTTATTATTATACAAGTATAACTTACCTTGTTACCTTGGACAAGTCACATAACTTTTCTCAGCCTCGGTTTCCTCACCTGAAAAATGAAGGATTTAGGTCAGTGACCATAAAGGACACAAAGACATCCCAGGTCCATTTCCCTCTCCCCACTAGAAGGCTAACTAATGATAACTAATAATGATAACTAATCGCCACTATGAATTTTGCTCCTATTGAGCTGTTTGCACTGGGTGAGGGATTAAACAGATGTCCTGCTAAATTAGATTCCCCGTTCAATCTCTGCCTTTACGATCCTGAAGCCATTATTGTCAGTGTTGGGAGCCCATCCTTTGGTGAGGGCATCTGTAGAGTTTAAGGGGAGGAAATGGGGAGGAACTGGAGTTCGGGGGCTTGGAGGTCCCAGAAGGCAGGCAGGCCATGGAGGGCACACAGGCCCCAAACTCACAACCAGCTCAAAGAGAAGGAAAAGAATTAGGTCTAGTGGAGGGAGCCTGAGGACACAGAAGCAGGTTGGTGTCTTGGCGCCTGCAGCACAGAGGCTGTCTTTGGGGTCTATCTAGTTGTGTTTCTCAGGGCTAGCGATTGGAGAACGTCCGAAAGGGAACTCGAGGGCTCCCTTTTCCATTGGAGGATGTACTTGACAGCAAAGTATTTAGTGCAGGAGCTTCCGTGATAATCGAAATTGGCTCAGGCGACACACTGTCCCTCTTTTGGGGAGAAAAGACAGGCTTTAGAGCCATTATGAACCCTATTACCCAGACAACCAGGGGGTTCTGGAACAAAGAAAGCACAAGAAACACTGGAAAGGAGAGAGACCTGAAAGATCAGCTCTTTAAACGTCCTCGTTTTCCAGACGGGAAAACAGAAACTCAGCAGTGATTTTCCTAAGGACGTATAAAGTTATTGGCCAAGATGGGGCGTGAACCAAGGTCTCCTGAGTCTTGTGCCCCTTCCCCTCATGAGTCTCCTGAAGAACTCTTTGTCCTGGACTCATTTCTGTGCCTGCTCGTGCCAGGCAGAAATCAGTGGCAGGTATTGGGAATGGAGGACGTATTCTTAGTGGGCTCTCCTCCGGACTATCATCCGAAACAGAGATGGACAAGGAGGGGGACGGTTAGTGTTCCTCAGGCTTGGGGAGATTGGTCACTGCCTACCGAGGGCCTTTGTGGCACGTGATTAATTCTTAGCAACAAACAGTTGTGACCCGTGACTGTGCAGAGCCTTCGGCGAGAAATAGTAGAGACACCTCCCTGCCAGCGAGACCTAGATTCAAACCATGCCTCTGATCCATAATGCCTTTGTGACCCTGGACAAGTCTCTTCCCTCTCTCCCCATTCTAAGGAGTTCTGATTTGCAGCAAGGTTGCCGACTTTTACTGGTAGAAGGACTTTTGGTATCTGAGGACTCCATCTTTTAATGAAATTCTAGATCTAAACTGATCCTGATGGCTTCCACCATAGGGTCACTGTGAGCAAAGTCTTTTGTGTCTTCTACTATGCTAAAGAAATGAGAACTGTTTCTTCTTCTTTTGTTTCTTTTTACCTTCCATCTTAGAATCAGTACTGTATGTCAGTTCCAAGGCAGAAATATCTCACAATGGGGTGAAATGACTTGCCCAGGGTCATGCAACCAGGAAGTCTGTGAGGCCACTTTTGAACCCAGGATGTCCCATCTCTAGGACCTTAAAGTCCTTGACCTTAAAGTCCTTGACCATCCTGGTTGCCCTCCTTTGTCTTTTTGTTGTTGCTGTTATTTTCAATTGTTGTTGTTGTTGTTGTTGTTGTTTGGGTAGACCTGTGATTTCATTAGTATAGGGAATTTCCAATGCAGAAACTTCCCCTAAAGAAGATTTGAACTTGTTCTGTATGCAGTCTCAAAATTTCCAAGAAGGAAGAGTTTTAGTGATTTACCTAGTGGAATTTAGTCAATTTTTGTCACAAGTGGAACTTGAATTCAGGTCTTGATGATGTCAAGGCAGGTTTTCTATTTCTTATGTGACATTCAATGCTTCTCAATTTGTCCATTCCTTTATTGCATTATGACCTCTGAGTTGGATATAACCCTCCACCTGGACTTTCTTATACTCTTTAGGAACAAGGACAGAGGAATTATCTAATGTTCTCTGATTATCCTTCCTTATTTTGTAAAATAATGTAGAAAGCCAAGGTCCTGTGGTGGAGAACAAGGCATGGGGCCAGAGGTCAAGAAGGAGCAGCTTTTTATTTTTCCTTTTAAGATATTTCTCAGTACTAAGAGATGGTAGAAAATATCCGCATGTGTTTTTCTCTTGCACTGGTTCATTCCTGTCACCTTCTTCTCTCATTGAAGGTGACGGGCAGGTTGGAGCGCTGAGAGATGACCATTGACATCGGTCACCTGTTGCTTTGCAAAGACAGACTGTAACTACAGCCCGATAATGTGGATTTTAATGGGGTTTGGCAAAGCCCATCTAGGGAGTGATGTGTCTGAGCTGAACAGAGAAACTTACTGAGGTGCCAGGAGATTGTTTTTGAATCAGTCATTTTGGGAATTATCTTATTAAATCCTTTGAGATTAAACTAGTATGGGTGGATTGATGGGTGCCACCCATCTGCACAGAATCACTTATTTCAAAATTTTCAGTAATGAATACTTTGGATGACAGAATCAGGATCCAAAAACAATCTTGGCAAGCTAGAATGAGGCGTTGAATCAAGATGAAATATAACAAGGAGAAATGTAAAGTACTACATTTGGGTTCAAAAAATCAATACCAAATTTGAATTGGGAGAGGCATGTTTTAGTTAGTGGTTTGTGTCAGAAACAAATATGTCTGTTTTATCAAATGGCAAGCTTAATATTAATCATCAGTATAAGTTAAGTCACCAAGCATTTATTAAATACCTACCATGTGCCAGGCACTGTGCTAAGCACTGGGGGGGGGGGGGTGTATGTGCAAATACAAGCAAAAATAAAAAATACTCCTTTATCTCAAAGTGCTTACGTTTGACCAGCAAAGATAGCACATGGAACAGAGTTAACAAGCTATGATTAGGAAAAGAGGGGAAGGAACCTGTGTGAGGCATGGCAGTCAAGTCAAGAGAGTCAGAAGATGAGTTGGGGGAAGAATGCAGGATACCTGTCTTGGGGCCATCCTCAAAATAGGGACTTAGGAGGAACTCTCCAATGGGAGAAGGAGGCCTTGGGGTCAAGAGATATTTCAGGATGAGGAGCCTGCAGGGTTAGAGGGATATTCCAGAGTGAGAAGGCAGTTGAAGTATGGTAGGTAAATCTGGTGAGTCAGAATCAGAGCTCGGAAAGGAATCTGTGTTATGGCAGCAGTACTTCTGGTGAGGGCTCTTATATTGCATTGAGAGGGTTCCACTTTCCAAGAATGAAGGAGGTTAATTGTCCGAGGGTCTTCCCTGGTCTGATTGGACCTGACTGGAATTTGCCCTTGTAGAAAACACAGTGAAAGAGGATGATTGGCAAATAGAAATATATCTAGGGAAGGGTGGCAGAGAAGGTAAGAGTATTAGAAAAGTGTCAAGTCCGGCTCAACAGAAAACAATCAGGGGGTCTTCAGAAGGTGGTAAGAAAATGATGCAAACACAAATGGGGATCAGGAGGACCACTGAAGCTGATAGCTATCAGAGACAAGGTTTGTTGCAAATAACTATTTTATAGAGATTGCTAAACAAGCAAGAGATTTTGCCCATGTTTCCACATACACATACACAATAAAGATAGATGATTGGTAAAGTGATTCAGTGTAATCTGTTTACCTCATCGAGTCTACACAATGATTTCTATAGGATAATAAATCAGCATGTAGCAGCCTAACTTAGCTTCCCAAGGACGTACATACATCAGTGACTTTGTGCTATGGGCCTCAGGGTGAAAAAGTGAGATACGTGACGACTTCAGGTGCATTATGGACCAGGGCTGTGCCTTCCATGTCCCAGAGCTTTGCTCGATGGGGTCTCAGGCTTTGCCTCCCACCCCTATGCATATCCATTAATAGAATTGGGTTTATTTTGCTTGGAGTGCACAAAACTTTGGCGGTGTGGAAGAGAACATGAAAGGCATGTTGATTGGCTTCTGGCAAGTGTCTTGCCTTGGGGAAAGAGGAACTACATGTACTTATTGGCCCCAGTGAACAGAGCCAGGGTTAGGGGGTCAAAGGCATAAGATCAACGTAAGAAGCAACTTGATAAAAATCAGAGTTGACTAGAATTTTACTGGAATGGCTCAGGAGAAAATGGAACCAACCCTCCCTGGTGGGCTTCAAGATGAACCTAGATGGACTTTTGCAAAACCAGAGAAGGTGTTCTTGGTGAGGCTGGTGTTGGAGATGTCTACCTCAGGACAGCCCTTCAAACACTTGAAAACATCTGTTACTTTCTCCCTCTAAGTTCTCCAAGTTAAACATCCCTTCTTCCTTCCTCTTATCCCATATGGCAAGGTTTTGTCGCCTTCACTCACTTTCCTGATTCCTCAGGAAATGATCCACTTTCCCAATATTCTTTTTGAAATGCATCATCCCAGCTGGAACACAATATTTATGATATGTTCTGACCACAAAGCCCCATTGTCCCATGCCTTTCAACATATTTCTGAATAGATGATTTTATTCTTTGTATTATCTTCCAGAGTTCAAAGATGGCCTCAGATATTTTACTGGCTGTGTGACCCTGGGCAAGTCACTTCACCTTGTTTGCCTCCATTTCCTTATCTGTTGAGTGAGCTGGAGAAGGCAATGGCAAACCATTCCAATAGTTTTGTCAAGAAAACACCAAATGGGGGCATGAAGAGTCAGACATGACTGAAAAGACTGGACCACCCACATAATATCCAAGTCATTGAGTATACATTTCATTTCTGATGAGTTAAGCCTCGCTAAATAGCCCTGCTTTTTGTTTTTGCTTAGTTGTGCCTGCCTTTCCTTGTGACTTCCATCAAAGTTTATAAACTCCTCTTCAAATCCCCTGCTTCCTGCAGGAAGCCTTGCTTGATCCATTCCCAAGTTAAAAGTGACCTCTCTGTTCTCCAGTATTCCTATTGCACATTATCTGAATCCGTCTCATGCCTTCATTCCCCACCTAATAGTGACCTCTCCCTGCTCCGATAGCCTCCGTTCACTTTGCCTGAATCTCTCCTCTTCCCTCGTCATTGTCTACTTGAATGATGTATATGTTGAAGCAGCCCTCTTGGGCAGGAAACTCTTAAGAACAGGGCTTGCCAACACTGATGAGAGAGGCTAACTACTAAATATTTCCCTAAGAAAGGTTTATGTCCCTGATGAATGTAAATTTAGTAGCAAGGAGCCTGGGACCCACAATCCCTCATTGTCCACACTGCAGACACAGACTATGTGTCGAGGCCATTCTGCCCCAACCACCCAATTTGAAATCAGTTTCAATTAGACTCAGCCTTGCCATGTGAAATTTCTTTTTCAGCAGTGGACTCTCTCTCTCTCTTCCTCTCTCTCTCTCTCTCTCTCTCTCTCT